>NC_056729.1:388041700-388161700 GCF_019279795.1 Protopterus annectens
AACTAAAATATGACAAACGGATAAACAAAATTTCTCTTGTACATGGATAATTTTCTCATCCTAAGCAGCTCAACATTTTATTTAACATTTATTTATTACTTGTTTACCAGGAAATTCTGACTGGGACAGAGCCCATTTTCAGTGGTGGCCAGGGGAGAAATCCTCATGGTTTCCAACCTTTGTTTTCAGCATTTCTACTGCTTTATGCTTCCAGACCTTCTTTCAATACTTCTGTGAATTGTGTCTAGGCATGGCTTTATTTTCTTAAATATGGATAAAAGACTTATTGGAGCCATTTCTGGTAACTTGAAAGGGGCATTTGAACTGATTTATCTAGATGCATTTTTTTTTTTTTTTTATCTGGGGTACAGCCCCAATCCACTGAAACTTGGTCAGAGTCGCACAATGGACAAATGGATGCTGGTGGAAGAAAACACTGGTCTACAGGAAACAGCTTAATACTTCCTGCCTTAATTCTCTACTCTACCTGCTGAATGGAACATCACCCTTCTAGGTTTTCGACATGTCAAAATAGGCTTTGCTGCATAACCTTTGTATTGGTTTGAAAACTATTAAAAGGTAGACCTGCCTTAATTCACATTGAAAATAATGTTTCTAACTCTTCCATCCTCTGATCTGGTTACCACAATATTAAATTCTTGTTGCCCTTTTGGAAGTTCAAGACTCATTACTGTGAGCCCTGAACTTGTGAAAAATGTTAACACTTATACTTTACTTACTAAAATGCAAATTAACAGTGCACTGTATTCTCTCTGATATTGACTTCACTATCATTTGACATGAATCCTGTGCAACGCCAGATCTTAAAAATGTGTACTGTAATTATCTAAACATATGCATGAAACAGATGCAAGCTTAATGGGATACTCATTTTTTAAGTGCTGTGACCTTAGGCTCATAGATGCTCTTAAGAGTAAGAATATGTAAAAGTATGAGGAATGTGAGGTGGATGAGGGGATTAGGGAAAAAAAAACTTTGTTTTCACTTTCTTTTTGATTATGTCTATCACACATAGATATTAGAAAAGTATGACATGAAGTAAGAATGTTGTGAGGTGAGGTTTAAATTCTGTTTCAAGTTTACACAACAGAAACATCTGACACTATTCTATTTTAGCATTGTTGCTGTAGTATATTTAAACTGTGGGCCTATGTCCAGATTTAAAGCCAAAAAAGATCCTAATGTGTTAATGAATGAATAAATTAATAGATAAATAAACAAGTCAATGTTGTGATCAGGTGTGGAATCAGAGGGAAAATGTACAGGAATAATTTTTGTCAAAGGGGACAGGTCACATTCCACCACCGAAATATAGTTGGACAAGACACTTGCCACAACATCTTCAAAGAGACATCGCCAAATAACAAGCTCTGTTGTGCATGGTCTACAGTTCGTCCAGCCACACATAAGGACTTCCTAAGGAAGTAAATAACATTCCAATGCCATTAAAGCAAATTACCATAACAAAAACAGGAAGCATAACTAACATGTTTTATTAAGCAAAATTACAAAGCAATGTACATTTCTACTGGTGAGATAAAGGAAGGGAAAGCTTTACCATTACTGCAACCTCTCTTTGAAAATCTGTAGTTACGTTATTTTATACCACTGAACTATGTTTTTTGGGGAGGGTTACGCTAACAGTAAATCATACCATTTGGGTAAATTCTCAAGCAGCACGTGTTAGTCATGGCAGGTAAGCAGTTACTGAAGCCCCCATAGCAGTTTCAAAGTTTTCTCTTTTGTGTTTTTTCTTTGTGACATTTAGTTGAATATAATGTTAATAATGACATATGATAAGGGAATGTGGAAATATGTTAAAAGATATGTAGTAGAAGACATGAGTTAAGAGAATGTCATTTGCAGATGTCAGTCACTCTGTGTGTGTTAAGTAACAAATTCATTTATTAATGTATTTATGGTGTATGGTATTGGGGGTACATCTTTAAGCTCTAAGCTTTATAATTATTTAAGGAAATTATTAAATTATCTAATTAAATGAAAGATGAATTGATGTGATGATGGAATATAAAAAGGCTGCTGGGATTGTATCAAGTTATTCCACTGAAAGCCTATGAAGCCGAGGTACCAAGATAAAGTGAAAAGAAATTGGCAGCTACAGCAGTGCTCAGTGTTTTTTTTTTTGTTTGAGGAGAGCCTGCATAGAATAGCCATGACAAAACATGTCCTACACCTGGATTATGCTTCCATTTTATAATGTTTGGTAAACTTGTGGAGAGTTGAAGCATGCAGCAACTTCCAAAATATCTTGCACAGAAACATTTCTAAAGTAAGCAGCTGAAGTTGCTGCTGGCTTAAAAATATGCCAGAACTGTGCCTTGTAAAGGTTTATTGTACTTATCATAGCAGGTAATACAATTGGCCAGCCACTCTGTCAAACTGACAGGCATATCTTCACTCCTTACAGAACAATGAATAGATTCTTCCTTCTGGTAGAACTTCTGAGTTGTCCATAAACATGTAAGCATATGTAAAAGATGTCTATTATCATTCTAATAGTTTAGATAAAAAACTGGACGCTAAATGGATCAATGTTAAAAATATTGCTGACACAAGTGTCGGCAAAAAGTAAAGATTAGTTTGCAATTACACTATCATTATGAAATACATAACACAAGGTCAGATCAGAACACCAAAACATTATCACTGTACACAAACCTAAGCGTCCTGCTGGACAACTTCTCCTATCATTTTCCTTAGCCAAAAATGGAATTCTCTTCCGCCTTCACTAAGGACTTCAGAGAACACTGATGACTTTAAATATCTGCTCCATTCTTACCTCTCTTCTAATTGGAAATGCAACTGTATTCTCCCCTCCTATCCTAATCTACCTTCACTCCATTCTGAATTTCTAAATACATTCGCGCACTCTGAATGTTTGCTAATACAATGATACTGCTACCTATGTATATAATGTAGAGAGTTTGTCTCTTTTCTCTTTGAAATGAACATATACTTTACACCTTCAAAATTTATATGCTATGTAACCATTGTACATTACATGTCTCCAACTTGAAATATATTTGTATTTTGTAACTGTTTTACTATACCTTCCTGTATCTTTGGCTATGGAGCGTATCATCATGAAACTTATAAACAATGACATTGGTAATCTCCAAACTCTGGACCCTACCCAGTTCGGGTTTGGAAAAGGCAGATCATGTCTCCTAAACCTGATAGACTTCTTTGAAGCGGTCACCAAAGCTGTAGATGAGGGTAAGGTGGTACACACAGCCTATCTAGATCTCGCCAAGGCTTTCGACACCATCCCTCACTCTGGAATTATAGACAAACTCACTAAACTAGGTATAAATCCTTGTCACAAGATGGGTTGCCAACTGGCTCACTGACCGAACCCACAATGTGAAAGTAGCAGATTCTAAATCCAACTTCAGACCAGTGACAAGTGGAATACCACAGGGTTCAGTCCTAGGTCCTCTCCTATTTGGTATCTACTTCTCTGAAGTACAGGCTAACACAGAAGGTCTTTGGCTAACAAAGTTCGCAGATGACTGCAAACTATGAGCCATAATCAAATCTCCTAACGATGTGGATATCCTACAAAAGGGCTTCATTGAGAAAGATGCCTGGTGTCAAAGCCATAGCCTGAAGTTCAATGCCAAAAAGTGCATTGTCATCCATTTTGGTAAAAACTCTGTACCCATGAACTACCTCATAGGCGGTAGTCTACATAACACCGAAAGTGTGATAAGAGACCTTGGGATACAGGTGGACAGTAGTCTCTCCTTTGATAATCACATCGCCACAGTAGTGAGGAAATCCTTCTACGTGGCACACCACATCACAAAAGGTTTCTTATCCACGAAAAAAGAGGTCATTGTTCCCCTTTACTCATCACTCATTAGATCCATTATAGAGTACAACGCCCCTTTTGGTATGTACCTCACAAGACATCAAAAACTAGAAAGGCCACAAAAATACCTCACAAAGCGGATTATCGGCCTCAAACAGATGCCCTACGCAGACAGTCTCAAAAAACTCCAGCTTTACTCTGTCGCATACTGCCTACTCAGAGGCGATCTCTGTCTAACATACAAAGCTATGTCATACCCAGAGCTCTTGGACATGCGCCACGTAAAGAAATCCCAATCCCTCCAAGCTACACGCTCTAGGGTCCTAAACCTTGTCACCACAATAAACAGAACATGCTGCAGGGATAGATTCCTGTCTCAGAGACTTCACATACTCTGGAACAAACTACATACCTATATCAAACAAAGCTCCTCATTAGCACTCTTCAAAAAAAATCTTGATGATTGGATGGGAGATAGGAAATTCACCCCGGGGATCACTTCTGTGGCTCTGCTTGACAGGGGCACAGGAAAATAATTTTCTTGGGTGGCAAAAGCCTAGGTACCGTTTGGCTAGCCTTATATAGGCCCTAGGGCCAATAGCCTAGTACCTACCTATGAACTATGTATTATGGAGCTTTACTCACCCAGGCCTCCACTGAAAATGGGCTCCCTGAGCCCAGTGGACCTCCTCTGAAATAAATAATGAATACATACAGTGGCTTACATGAGGTCTTGTAACTCTGAACTCCATTTCTCTTTAATGGCCATTTCCATGACATCTAGTTTATATTTGTAGTACCTGTTCTTTCAATGAAACTACTGTTACTATTTCTAACATGAAATGCAAGTGTCATATGGAGCTGATATACTACCTGTGAGTCTCGTGTATGGGTCACCTTTAAGGAAGGTCTTAATAGGTGAATTTGCTGCTATACAAGGAAAGGATGAGCACAACCACAAACTAAAGATATAGTAGCTGTGACTGAATATGAAAGTAGGTAGTTTAAGCAACCCAAGAGCCCTGGAATAGGGGAGGTCAAAGGGTCGAAGATTTTATAATGTAAGTGGATCAGTCAAATGTCTTTCACATTTCTTGGTCTTTCGGCTTTGTTTAGGATTCGTGTGGAAAAAAATTATTTGTAGAAAACTGAGTTCTATCAACAAGTTTACACTCAGAGTCATTTAAGACTCTGTCTTGATGTTACTAAGAACTTGTGCAAAAGTCATGAAGGAAGAGTGGCTGGATTCATTAAAATGGAAAACCATGGCTGACTGACCAAAAAAAAGCCATTAAACTGAGGATGGCCTTTTCTTGTTTTGGCTTCAACAGTGCCAACTGGATCAGAGGGGATGGTGAGAAGACATACAAGGTTTGAGCAGAGAGAAGAAAAAACATTTATCCTCCAAACTGCCTAGTGACAAACCTAGGAGTAAAACTGGAGATGACTATTAAGGTGTGTGGTAAAGATTACTGCTTCTGAGAAATCCCACATCGGACCTACATTCAAAATGGTTAGAGAGCCTGAACAGGAAAACATCTGTAATCCACAAATGAAACTTTGAATGGATTAACTATTTTTTCCAAATTTGAGTTCCGTACAGGTTACAAGGTACAAAGCAATTCTATATCTGTAGTGCTTCTTTTAAGGTGAGAAAGTTCTGGTCCCCTTTTGCTTATTCACCATAATATGATGTTGTCAGTACTGATCCAGAAGTAATACAAATGAAAGCGGTCTTAGAAAGTTGTTAGCGCTCTGTATATTGTTTCTATTTCTTATAGTCTGCTGTGAAGACAAATTGTTGAAATGGCTTCACTTGGGTGACATATCAAGTGCTGTAGCTATACTGCAGACAGCAAGATCATTGTTATGGAAAGGCTGCTTAATTTTGTCCACCATAAAAATTCTCTTCACATATTACAGAGGTGGAATTAATGTCTCATGGGAATCTGTAGAATGACCCCAAATATTTTTTGGGTGCCTATTTTCCCAATCAGCCACCTTGAATGCGGAATGTTCATGTACCTCTCTTAATTTGGAGGACTGTAATCATGACCCTTTGAATAGCACACCTGGAAGTATGGCTATGAGGGAATATTGCCCCACTCTGAAGCTGTGCCATCTGAGTATTACCATCACTCCGAGGTACAGTAACCTTGGAATAAATACATACAAGTAGCAGTACTGTAAGGGACATTACATCCATGCATAAAATGCTCTATAGGTGTTAACAGTGAGTTTAGACATGATCTTCTATTTGGTTTTAATCCCAGTCTATTTTCAAGGCATTGGTACTTTCAGAAGCAGGCAGAGCGAGACCATACAGTTGTGGTTAATTATGCATACCATAAAGTAGGTTAGAACAACTGGGATATCCCCAACTTTAACTTTATAAATAATTTCCTTGTCCCTGTAATGAGTTACACTGGTCTCGCAACCAGCATTACATGGAACCATAGTTGGATATGAAACACCAATATATAAACACTGCTGCTAGAAGCCCTTTTCAGTTCTTTTTGCTGCCCTCTCAGCTTCGCATTTGGCTACAATGCCAAAGTCATTTAATCTATATTTTGGCTCGTCTCCAGCATTTTTTCTAATATGTGTAAGTTTTTCATTTTTCTTACAATTACACAGGTATTTTTTTAGTTCTACGATGCCAATTTGTTGCACTGGAGAAAAAACTATTGCAACCATGATTTCGGTACAAGAAAGTTAGTCAAGTGCAACCTCAATCTCTACTACCAGATATGCAATTTACCAAAACTGAACAAAAAACATAATACTGCACATTACTAAATTGCCCACAGGCATTCTGTTACAATCCTTGAAGGATGCAAAGCAGAGATAACTACCTGGGACATAAAAGAGAAATAAAAAAAAATCAATGAGTACATACCTCACCCTTCCTCATTCAAAGCACCTATATTTTTTAGCTTGTGAGCTTTCCACAGATACTTTCCTTGATGTCATATGTCAGATCTAGGCAACAACCGTAGCCACAGACTATTCTGAGTCCCCAATAAACCAAGCAAACATTATGCCAAGAAAAAGAGGACAAGGACAGAATTACCAGACGTTTGTTAGATTTATCAAGACACCCACCTGCAAGGCAGATATGGGCATAATGAAAGCACAGGGACACAGTAGGAGGGTAATAAGTAACCAAGGCAGACTGCATCCTGCTTTAAATGGACCCTCTGAAATAAGCAAAGGCTGGGAAGGATCCAAGTAATAGCTAAATAAGGAGGAAGGCTCCAGAATAAATGAAAAAAACAGGGCTCAGACGGATAAGCCCTGAAGCAGAGAGGTACCAAAGGAGATATAACTCCTGAAAAAATGGTCCAAACAACAGGGCTTGTTGATGGTGTGACTTACCAACTGAGTTGTCCGTAAAACCATTCTTGACACTGGAAGCAGCCACACCCATAGTGAAACTACCTTTGACAACAATGCCCAAGACACTATTAGCCATTTGATGGCAAGTAATGATGCAATTAGCAATCCACATAGACAGAGCTTTCTTAGCCCTATTTAAGCCCTTCCTACCTACAGCAAATGAGATGAACAGCTGTTTCCAGTTTTTGAACTCGCAAACTTTTTTCACACAAAACTCGAGCTGACGGTGCATAAAAATATAAAGTGCTTTCTTGCCCCAGTATTCTACCTCAAGAAGGAAATGAGCATTTGACTGACCAAACTTCTGAGATCAGTTTAAGGTAGAAACAAGGATTAGCCTTAAGGGGCCCTCAGTCCATATAAAAGACAGAGTAGGGTTCCCAAGAAAAAAAATCTGTGTGTAAAGCTCCAAGATCCTGTAAGCAGTGGTAAGGGCTACAGATAGAGTCTTCCAGGATATGAACTTCAGGCCAGGTGAACCAGCCAGTTTGAATGGTGGTGGCATTTTTTTTTGGGGGGGGGGCTTTTCAATCAAAGTTCAAGTCACAAGAAAGACACGGTTTTCTCAAAGGCAGAAGATGATGTAAACATCTCCCCTCAATGAACTGCTAAATACGCCTATGGTGGGCTACTAATGTGTCTTTTGAAAGGTTGTGATGCACTGAAATAGGGGAAACCTGCATCCTGACCAGGAAATACCGAAGGCCCAAATCAATCAAGTAACTGATACAGGTGAGAATCATTTATAAACTCAATGACAGATTTGGGAAAAGATATTTACTTGCCTACATGAAGAAACTCCTTCACATGAAGACGATTAATGAGTGGAATGCTTTATGGTTGCCTCACAGACTTTGAAGACACTGGTTCAGAAGAATTATCACAGTTCAGGGGCTACAATGGAGGAACAAAGCATAAAGCATCCCATCATTCCTACCTTGTACTACAACGATCTCCTGTACTATCATGGACATTACAACCTGACAACACACCCTGTTTTGACACAAAATGATGGTAAAGATGAGATCTGATCTTTTTCTCTGTATCTGATGATAAGGTATGAAATCAGAGGAAAAAGAAGAGAGAGCAACCTCTGCACTGTGGTGAGGAAAACCAAACTAACAATCCACCCATGCCCTACTGGACTCAACAAAAATGGAGGAGCACTGCATATGCTAAATCTTTGGAGTTTCCCACTCAAGAACAATGCTCAAGTAGGTTCTCTTACTTTCACTGCTAGGAAAGTGCCAGAGCTGCGGCTGGGTGGTGAATGGATGGGAGAGAGATTCCTCTGTCTATGGCCCACTCACAAACCTGCAACAACTCTCTGTACAGTGGACAAAATGAAGGCATGCCACCTTGTTGTTCATACACCACATTGTGGCCTGGTTTTCTGGAGGGGCTTTAGTGTCAGATCCTTTACAGAGCCTGAAAAGTATGCAGTGCTACCCTCCACTCAAGAAGTTTAATGAGATATTCCCTCTGTCAAGGGAACCCACCTGCCCTGCAAAAAAGAAGGATCCCAAATAGAATCCATGTCCACTAACAAAGCATGCATCATTACAATCTATAATGCACTTGGCTGCAGGAAGAGAAACCTTAGTGAGATTAGCTGGGAATAATCCAAAACTCTCTAATCTAATAACAGGGATTTAACTCCAGAAATAAATCAGAACAGTCGTGCAATGGCTGGCTCCTCACACTGTCTACTGGAGCATCCTAGGGGATATCAAAAGCTCAGTGTCAGTGGCTCAAATGGTAGCACAATTTGACACTGGAAGAGAAGCAGACTGTGGATTATATTTCCATAGCAGATGGATTCATTTTCTTTAAACAAGAAACATCTTTATTAAACCATCACTTATGACACAGGCAATCAAACGTATATAAATGAAAACAATCGACACACAGTCCTACTTGCAAGCATTTTACATCAGAAACCATATTGACAACACTCTCAGTTGCAAACATTATACAACACTTATAATCTACCCAATCATTTTTAGTTTACATAGCTCATTTAAGTCCTACCTTCTTTTAAACCTCATTCCTCCCCTGTATGTATTATTCTCACAATTCCCATTTTTCCTATGTAGTTTGCTATTATCCATTTCTAGTAATGTCTTTCGGCATTTCCCGGTTAGTGGTCACCACAGCGGAACTCCTGTCCGCTAATGACTGGCAGTGGATTTTTATGGTGCCGAGTTGCCAGCCCGATGCCCAACTTTCAAAGAAGGAACACCCATTCGCGCATGCACCTACCTGCATGTCTTTAAACGTCACTTGACCACGGGGAGGACATGCAGACTCCACACACAGGAGGCACTCCAGCCGAGAATCAAACAAAAGATCTCAATTCCAACTGTATTGTCTCTACTACTATACTCAGTACTTCTAGTACAGTTGGTTTAGATTTTGATTTCCATTTTCTAGTAATTGCTTTTTTGGAAACCATCACAATTAAACACAGCAAGGCCATACCATGTCTAGTCAATTCTGACTCTGTAGCATACCTCAGAAAATCAACTTCCTTGCCACACCAATCTGCTCACCCAGCATCTCCAACAGTGCATCGTACAGGGAATCCTTAAAGTTCACCAATTCACTGCATTCCCAGAAAATATGTTCCCAATTACCTCTTTCTTCCTTATCACACCTCCAACATTTGCTGTCTACCTGAGGAAAAACTCTTGGAGTCTACTTGGGATATAAAAATTTATCTATGCAAAAATTTCCAAGCAAAAAATCCTAAATCTTCTAGATTTTGTTGCATATTTGGGAGACATACATGTATCCACCCATTGTTTCTTGATGAATTGCTTATCTAGTCTGTTCCCAATCATGTCTAACCTCCTCTGATTGATTCTTATAGTTATCATGCAATATTTTATATGCTCTACTAATTATTCCTTTTTTAATGGCAGCTTATGTTCTAGATTTTACTAAAAGATCTACCAGTCCTGGTATTTTGTTTAGGATCCCCTTAATTCTTTCTCTTTGCCTATACTCTATCAGTTCTTGACAGGGAGGGCAATCTCTAACCTACATTCCAAATAAATTCTCGGCATCTTCCCATTCTATCATCTTTCCCTCTCTAGTTATTTGCTCCCAATACCTTGGTTCCTTTGCTAGTCTTCTCCAATAAATTACAGCCCCCTCTTGCCTACTGTCTATATCCCTAACTGCTGGCATCCCTATCGGCAGAATCTCCTTTCTCCATTCCCTTGTTGGCTTACTTCTGAGGATACTTTCTGCTACTTTATGGATACAATATTCTATATGATTATTGTTATTCTCCTTAAAGGCTTGCATCCGAAATCCCAGTCTCTCTGTGGATCTTGAGCTTCCCTCCTGTTTCATCGCCATCCCTTTCCACTTTGAATTATAGTTTTCTGCTTGTGCTATGTACAGAAACCAACTGTGCAGCTCTGAAATACCCCTTCAAATCGGGTAATCCCAAACCGCCCTGTTCTAAGCTTATCCCACTTAACTCTTTCCCTCCCAGATAAAGTCCTTCAGCTCTTTATTAATTGCTATCCACAAATACTCCTCTGGTTGATAAAAATATGCCTGACTTGTGTATAAGACTAATGGGACTAAAAATATTTTAAATGCTTGTATCTTACTATCCATACAACAAAGCTTCTATTTTCTCAGTTTTTGTATTACCTTTTAGTCTCTTCCCATATATCCTTAGCTGCCACACTAGAATCATTTTTAATCCATACTCCTAAATACTTCATTTATCATGTCCCCATAAATATGGATATTGCCGAACCAATTCATGTGTAGATATATAATTTACCGCTATTGCCTTTGTTTTAGCTTCACTGATTTTGTATCCTGAAAAGATCTGAAACGGTCTCAAAATGTTCTACAACACTTTAATGTCTCTTTCTGGATTTGTCAGGTATAAAATAATATGATCTCCAAATAAAGCCAGCTTTTCTTGACTACCATACCAATTATATCCTTGAATTTCTGAGTCCCTTATTTTCTTTGCCAATGGTTCTAAATATGATACAAACAAAGAGGAAAAAGTACACCCCTGCCTGGTTCCTCTTCTCAAGCAGAAATTATCAGAAAGGACCCCGCCCACTTCAATTTTTGCCTCCGATCCCTCATATAGCCTCCTAATCAACCTTATAATTTTTTCAGGAAATGCAAATGCTTCCATTGCCCTGCTCAATGTCCTAGCTTACTCTGTCACATGCTTTCACTGCATGAAAACGGACCAACTGCTGTCAAATGTTACTTCTTAACCGTAGTTCCCTTTCCTTTATTTCCACCTTAACTTTATCCCATCCCCTAGTTATATTTTCAGAAGCAATTTCTATCTTCTCGAATAGCTCTTGAATATTCTCCACTACCCATTCCTTAATCCTCTCTTTAACAGATAGGTCGGAAAGCACCAGTGTTCATTTTTATTTCATTACTGTGTTTTTATTTTATTTATTATTGACACATGATCTAAAATAGTTATTTAGTGTGTATCAAGACCTTCAATTAAATGCACATGTTCCTGTGAAATGTAAATTCTGTCTAGCCTGGCCCAGTTTTTATATCTTGAGGAATAATAAATTCACTCTGAACTCATACTACTGAATTCACATCTTCCATGCCAGATATTTTTATATATTTCTTCAAAAATCTACCCTCCTTTGTTATACTTGCCCTTCTGGGCCTCCCCACACACAATTCTACTGCAAATCAAATTCCACTCCCCATCTACAAGTAATATTCCTTGCTGAAAACTGACTTCTCCCAGAATTGTTCCTGTTTTCCTTTGTCCTAGGTATTATGCTGAATAACCATGCTGAAAACCTTTCTTTATCAAATTCACATGTTCAGTTATTTCCAAATGTATCTCCTGTCACATAGCTATTTGCACTCTACATTTTTAATATAGTTCACTATTCTTTCTTTTTTGTATTTTTCTGTGAGACCATTGACATTTGAAGACATTACAGAAATCATCATTGTATTAAAAAGTTATTATTCCCACCTTTTATGTACAACACCTTTTTTGGTAAATGTCCACTTCCAGAGAAGCTGCACTACTATGTCGGTCACACTTTGGATAAGACATTAAACCAATGTCTCAGATGTCTGAGTTGGTAGTAGCTCATATGGATGTAAACAATAACACTGCATTAATTGAAAACAGATGCGTTTTACTATCATCTACAACAGTTCATAATATACTGATATATTTTTACAAAACTGAATACTTACCCATCTTTACTTTCTACTCCCTGCTGCCCTGACCAAGCATTTTGTATGAAAACCTCATTTTTCCACTGAAAATAGGTCTAGGCTTAGCTAACCAAGTTATCAAAACATACACGTGTACATACGTAAATACAGTGGTTGTCATAAAGATCACAATAACAAGGAAGAGTAGAGTTCTAGATTCAGTCCACCTCTGCTACCTCACTCAGGATGTCAGAGCCACGACTTCGTGGACCATCAGGTTATGGTTACACCCACAGAAATTGAGGAAGGGACTACTACCAGGAAGTCCTTTGCTAATGCCACCAGAAGCTAATCATACAAGAAGAATATTGAATCACCCTTTTCTTGAAGGTGTCTGCCATCACTGCCTGAACCTTAGTAAAAACTCTGGACAGAGATAACAGAACAAATGGGAACACCTTGCATTGAAAGGAGTGCAAGCAAGGTGAATGAAAACAATTTCTGGTAAGTTTCCCAGAAAAGGACATTCCAAAAGAAAGTCATCATGTCCAGTGACACCTCCAGACAAGGGAAAACTGATGTACTTGGTGTGCTCACTGAACTGACAGACCCTAACCGAGAGATTGTAAAGAAATCCTCCTCTTCTTTCTACAACAGAAAATGCTTTATGGACTCTCTTAAAACATAGAATATAGGCTTACTCCAGAAATCTGGGGCACTAGTTGTTCCAACATCAGACCTCTTTATGGGAAGAGCATATGTGCTTCCAATAGATGGCCATCAAAGAACACATCCAAACTCAGAGATCTAGAGCAATAATTCTCCAAGCTACGGCATATTTAGAAAAACATTCTTCAAAATGCAGTCCTAATGAATAGTCAGGACTACTGCAGCATCTCCTGCAGTCTCTTCCCTTCTGGAAGATTTGTCAGGAAAAAAACTGCCTGAAGACTGACTACCTTCCTTCTGCAACTGGCCTTTTTTAGGAGGATGGAGTTAGTCTAAAGAAAGCGGCTGAAGCATGGATCAGCTAGTGCCCATTTCTCTTTTTTTCTGGTGTTTCATGACCTCTTGAGGTTCATCTAAAACATAACCTTTGGGGAAGTGGAAGGAAATATTTTTTCTGAGCTGGGATTCAGGATCTGGATTGCCTAGTAAGGTCTTAAGTTTAATTCAGGTGGCTGCCAAAAAAGTAATCACTAGAAAATGGAAATCAAAGCCTAAACAAACTAAAGGGTAGGACTAAATTATATTAAAAAATAGAAATTGTAGGAACAATACATGCAAAAAAATGTTTTGGAGAAGGAATGAGGTTTAAGAAAAGACAGGAATTCAATACGTTATGTAATGTTGCTTTGATTTTATCATATAAAACAATACATGTGACATACAAAGTTTGCAAACGTGAACTTGTTAATATGGTTTGATTACTTGTACACAAGTCTGTCTCACAAGTGATAAATCAATAAAAGTGTTTTTAAAAAAAGACAACAGGCTAGTCCATGGAAAACTTCATGAGGTTATACATTTTCCCAGGTGTCCATGGATGGGTGGGGTGGGGGATGACATGGAAATGTGGCACTGTCCTTGTCTGTCTCAGAAGTAATGATCTCAGTCCACTCTGAATCCCATTCTCAAACAAATTTCGAGGAAAGAAAGAGGCAGCCTCAACAAACTACTTCCAGAAGAGTGAAGCTTACATTTACCTAGTATGTGTGGTGCTGCATGAGTGAAAAGTGTGCAATGTGGATCAGACAGAAGGTTGTTCACATGGAAGGCAAGGCATGAGACACCATCAGATTTCCAGGGGTCAAGTACATGGCCTGCACTGGTGTCGTATTATACTTTCTAAAGGGGAACTCCCATACCTGCTCAATCATATCCTACAAACAGTGAAAGAGCACACTGATGCCTGGAATGACCACATGAAAAAATAAGTTCTGGACTCAATATAACATTCCACTATGTTGTCCATTTTCATTCTTCCTCAACCTGTGGGTTCGGATCTGAACCTCAGATCTGACTTGGCCACTTGTTATAGCTTAGGATCGGACTCGAGCTCCTTCCTTACTCATAATGCTCCTGTTCCCCAGATTACCTCAGATTGAGTTTGCTGCGGCTGTATATGGCTTATTCATAATAATATACAACATACATTAGGAAGAATAGTAGGAAGATAAAATAAGGAGCTCAAAACGATCAGTGGTTCCTGGAACACCTCTGTAAGTCTTCCCAGAAGGGACAGGGGAATGGGGAGGGTGTGAGGTTGAGGAAGAATGAAAATGGACAACACAGACGGAACATTATGGTGAGTACATAACGTATTTATCTGATTGTGTCATTTTCATTCATTCCTCAACCTGTGGTACAGAGTTCTCCAGCTACACTGATCTTGGGAGGCCCTCATGGAAGGATATTCCACAGCACAGCAGAACCAACAAATGCTCTATTTCTAGATATAATACCCAATTTGTAATGTGCAACACAGGTATGAGTATTTGATCAGTAGACAGCTGCAGAAATATCATCAATGGATACTCTAGACCAAAAGGCTGCTAAGTGGATAGTGATCTAGTAGAAAATGCTTTTACATGGCTAGGTGGGGTGATACCTTTAGCAGCATAAACATAAGAAATGCAATCTGTTATCCATTTAACCAACACTGTTTTGGAAACCGGCTTTCCCTACCATACTTTGGAAAAAGAAAAACAGTTGGCCAGATTTCCTGTAAGATTTTGTCATGTGCAGATAAAAATATAATTGTCTATGCACATCAAGAAGGTGAAAAATATATTCACCCTTGTTCTGTAAAGTAGGAAAGAATACTGGAAAATTGATAACTTGGTTGATACTGTGTTCAAAAGCAACGTCTGGTAAAAAGAATAGGTTTGTATGTAAAGTGACTCTGTCTCTGTGAAAAATTAAGTAAGGTGGTCTTGAAAGTGCCTATGATTCCGATATTCTAGCCGAGGTTACAGCCACCAAAAATACAGTTTTCCATTATAAGAATTTGAGGTCCATTTTGGCAGAATGTTCAAAGGGTGAGTGAACTAGGGCTTGTAAGACCATAGTGAGATCCCAAAGAGGAGAGGGATTTTTGACTGATGACGTAAGTAAAAAGGTACCTCTCAGAAATTCCTTGCACAATGTGGAAAAACTAAGAAAGAAGAGCTTTCGTCTACGTGATAACTGGATATGGATGCCGATTGAATTTTGATATCTTGCTCCATCCTGGAAGATTGAAGCAAGGAAGTCAAGAACTGCTGGGATTGGAGCAGTAAAGGGATCCAAAAATTTCTGATGAGCCAAAATAGAGAACCTTTTCCATTTGCTTTTGTAATTTTTTCCTGTGGAGGCCTTATGTGAGCACACCATGATTTTCTTAACTGGAGAGGGCAGCCTGGCATGTCTGGCCATCATCAGAAATGGAGAAACCATGCAGTCAATTTGAGGCCTGTTAGATCTGGGTGAGTTTGTCCTGATGGGTGAAACAGGAGGTCTGGATTTGGGTCCAATGTCCAAGGAGGACATATCAGATGAAACCAAAGGAAAGGAAACCAGACCTGTCGAGGCCAGAAGGGGGCAATGAAGATCACTTTGCTCTGCAACCTCTGCTCTTTCTGAAGAAATTTAGGAATGAGAGGTGGGGGGAGTGATAAGCATAAAGTAGACAGGAGGGCCAAACATGGACTACAGTGTCTCTTGGTGACTGTCCCTGTGGAGGAATTAGGGCAAATAACCTGCTGCATTTGTTGTTGGATGGTGATGCAATGAGGTAACAGCAAGGTAGACCCCATTTGTGAAATATCCTGTTTGCCACAGACTGATTTAGAGACTATTCGTGAGGTGTTAGAATAGTTCTGCTGAGCCTGTCCACTAGAATGTTGGATTTCCCCGGTATACATGTTGTTACTAGAAAGCGGATGGAGATCACAAATTGCCAAACTCTCACTGCTTCTCAACAAAGGAGGTAAAGATCTGGTTCTTCCCTGTTTGTTGATGTACCAGACTATTGACATGTTGTCCATTTGTACTGCAATAGTAAAAGGAAGAAAGCTCTGTAAGGTCTGCAATGCTAGAAGCACTGCTCTCACTTCTAGAACACTGACATGCAGAGAGGTCTCCTGTCTTGACCATGTGCCTTGAAGAGTTCGCCCCAAGTAATGTCCCCCCACCCCAACTGGGATGCATCCGTGGTCAAAGTGGAATTGGGGGAAGGGAGAATAAACGAACATCCTTCCTCGACATCCCTCAAGAGAAGCCGCCATGATAGGGAGTCTGTACACTTGAGATAGTTTTACTGGGTGATTCAATGGATAACGATGTAAGGACCATTGTACTGCTAGAAACTGAAGGATTCTCATGTGAAGGCGAGCTGTTGGAATCAAAGTAATAGTGGTTGCCATTGAGCCCAGTGCTTTGAGAACTAATTCTGCTGGTGGTGAAGGAATGGCTAGAATTTGTTTGACATGTAACCTCAAGGACATAATTCTCTTTAGATGTAGGAAGGTTAAACAGTTGCATGTGTCTAGATGTGCCCCTATAAAGTCCATCACTTGGACTGGGTGAAGTTGAGACTTATGTTTGTTTATAGTGATCCCCTATGTGTTTGTTAGATGAAGCAGATCATTTCTGACTTGTATGAGTAGATGCCTGGTTGATGCGGTCAGGTGGCAGTCATCCAGATAAGGAAACACTCTGAATCCGAGCAATCTTAAGTGAGCTACTACTACTGCCATACATGTGGCGAATAACCTGGGGGCTCTGGTAAGACCAGAGGGCAGAGCTCTGAACTGGTAATGATGAGCTCCCAGCCGGAAGCGCAGAAACCTTCGGGAATGCCTGTCCATCTCAATGTGGTAATAAGCATCTTGAAGGTCTACAAAGCACATCCAGTCTTCTTTCTGTAGAAACGGTCAATCAGACTGTACTGTGACCATCTGGAATTTTGAGTTCTGTATGGACTTGTTCAGGAATGTCAGATCTAGGATCAGTCTCAGGTTTCCTGTCTTTTTTATCACTAAAAAGAACCTTGAGTAAAAATTCCGAATCCTATTTGGTCTGGTGGGAACATCTGGATGACCCTTTTTTCTAGAAAGCTTTGTGATTTCTAGGGCTGCTGACTCCCTCTGATTGGGTGTAACATCAGGGAGATTTTCCTTTAGATTGGGAGTTTTGAAAAAGGGAGTGTAATATCCTCTGGAAATGATCCTTTGCACCCAACGGTCATTTGTAATGGCTAGCCAGACATTCGGGTGTAAGGATAGGCATCCCCTGACTGCCTCCAGAAAGGGACAGTTGGGCAACTGCTCAGGTGCACTGGAAGGATCTGTCTGAAAAAGAATCTCTAGGTCTTTGGTTCTGTGGACCTCCTCTGCCACGTGGGCAGCGTCATCCACTATATCTATTTCCCCCCTGCCTCTAGGGGAAAATTCTCTTTGTGAATCCTGGAAAGGTCCATGTGATCTTTTGAATCAGAATTACTTACACGTTGGTTCCTGGAAAATGGCCTTTGTGGAGTAGAAAATCAGATTCTGATGGCAGACAAGGTCCTTCCATCTTTTTCACAGCGGGACAGAGTGTCTTTCACGGTTGGGCCAAATAGTGATAATCCATCAAACAGGGCACCGATGAATGACACCCTGAATGGTTTGACAAAAGTCACATCCAGGCTTGTCTCCTTATGGCGATGCCTGAACCGGTGGCCCTTGAGCTATCTTATGCAACATGCAAGATTAGCCTCATGGATGCATTCGAGTTAGATTACAGGGTGGCCATCCAAGAGGAAAAGGTCTTCTGTTCATCTTGAGACATAGACCCTGTAGCAGTGTTAGAGATTTCCTTTAGCAAGTCCCTCTGTAAACTGGTAAAATGAACCAAGTAATTCAGCAATCACAATGGGAAGGTCATTGATGAGTACACATGCTTCCCGAACCTGTCCAAAACCCAGACTCCCTGTTAGGGGGATGGACAATGGAGCTTTGTTTGGCTAGTTCCAGTTTTGTGGCTACTGCAACAACCATGGCATCCTACTGGGGTACCTTTTGTCCAGTGGTGTTTATCTGAAGGGGCACTAAGAATTTTGTCAGCTTTTTTAAGGATGGGCTGCACAGTGTCTGGTTCCTTCCATGCTCTGCATGAGACAAGGTCTATTAAGGTCATCCACAGGAGGGATTACCCAAGATGTAGACAGGCCAGATCCAAAGGCTTCCAGAAACACAGACTCCTCTGAGGAACAGCTTTGGGTAGACCATCTACCTGTTTGGCATAGGAGCTCAAGGATTTCTCCAATGGAGACATCATCCAGTGGAGATCTTGGGGATCCTTCCCCCTCATCGAAGTCCATAACTCCTTCCGTGATCCAACCTCCTGTTTTGGAGCCCTCTGTTCCAGTCTGACCTCCTGTTTTGGAGCCCTCACTTCTGGGGGCAACCAGAGTTGGCACGTTGGATCTGATGACTATCTTCTTCCGGAGGGGAATCCTGGTGCCTCCATTTGCACAGTCTTTTGTGGGGGGACCTCCTCAGTGGGGTGTTCCGGGGAGCTGTCAGAAGAGATGGGGAGCTCCATGGGTGAAGCTGCTTGGAAGCTCTTTGAAGCTAGAAGCCCTCAAGATGGAGGATGAGTAGGCTCAGGCACAAAAGTTAAGACAGGGGCAGGATCCGAAGGAGGTACAGTCAACACAATTCTCACTTGGGAGAGTACCCTTTCCACCACCTTGAATGCAGAGGGACCCTCAGAGGCCAGCGGAAATCCTTCTGGAGCCAAAGCTCTATGAGAAGGCAACCACTGACCTGCCAGGATCCCTCAATCTGAAGGGGGAGTCTGAGCCGAGCTGGCTAGCTGTGAGGCGTTGAGGGGAAGCAACATCTCCAAAAGCTTTGGAGTTGAATTAAACCCCTTGGACCCTATGCCACAGCTTCGGCTCAGAGACCTGTTGTGCTCCAACACAGAGATGATTGGATCAGAGAAGTCGCCAGAGTCGAAGAAGATAAAGTCATCGGATCCAACGTGCCAACTCTGGTTGCCCCCAAAAGTGAGGGCTCCAAAACAGGAGGTCGGACTAGAACAGAGGGCTCCAAAACAGGAGGATGGATCATGGAAGGAGTTATCAAATGAAAAAAGGCAGGCTGGTGGCTCACGGAACCAGTGGGGGAAGGAGCAGGCAAAACCCCCATCTGAATCTGCATTCTGAGGAATCTCCTCATCATCCTGTCCACCTCTGCTTTGGATAGACTCCGAGAAGATCTTATGGAGAAATAAGTGGAAGGAGGTCTGGAGAGTTTCTTGGGGTCTCCTGAGAAACTGAGACCTTAGTCTCAAAGAAACAGGATCCAGAGAGAACCCCGGAGCTTGACTCTGTGGAGAAGTCATTAATGACTGTGCTGGATCAGAGGGTGTCAGGTCCGACAGCTTTAAGGTCTTAGCAGGTGGTTCTGAAGCAGATTTGCTACGAGATCGGGCAGGAGAGCATTTGCAATGCTCCCTAGGCTCCTTAGATTTCTTTGTCAGGGTTTGAGCCCCTGGCTTCTTAGAAGATCCGGCAGAGGAAATGGCAGACTGGGGAGGGCGGACCTTCGATGGTCACTTAGAGCTCTGGCATTAAATCCTGAGCAAACATCACATGAGTGTCTAAGTGACCAGGGCCTAAGCAATAAACGCACACTCTGTGGGCATCAGAGTTAGGGATCTTATGCCCGTAGAAAGTGTATTTTTAGAAACTGGTAGGTTTTTCAGCCATACTTTTACATTTTATTTTGGAATGGTAAGTTTTAATTGACTGGAATGTTTTATGTTTTTGTTTTTGTGAAAGAATGTATCTTTAAGAAAAGTTTGGCGCTTTTTATGGAATTTGGGTATTTAAATGATTAGGAATGTGATTTGGTTATTCACTTGATAAAGTCCTGTATTGTGGCAGGGTGAAAGCACTTGTGTTTAAGCTAATAAAATTATTGTTTTGTACAGCCAGATTTGGTGTGCCCTAACCGCTAATTTTTTTTATTATTTTTTATTAATTAGCGTTGTTGCCTCTCAGCAAGAGGTTCACCTTCTGTGTGGAGTCTACATGTCCTCCCCGTGGTCGAGTGGCATTCGAAAGACATGTGTAGAATGGGTGTGCCTTTGTTGAAGGTTGGGCGTCGAGCTGGCACCTCGGCACCCGTAAACAAATCTACGGCCAATCATTAGCGGACTGGAGTTCCTCTGTGGCGACCCCTAACTGGGAAAAGCCAAAAGAAGAACAACATTAATTTACTAAGAATGTTAGAGCACTTGCAAGAAATAGTGTTAGTCCTCACCTGCACCACTCCGTCGAGTGCTCATTTCAGCAACATTAGTCCATTCAGCAGTAGCAGGATTATACGCCTCTACAGTACTAAGACATTGTCGAGATGCACCATCATAACCACCAACTGCATACAGCTGCCCTGGAAAAAAACAAAGACAGAGAACATTTAATATAGAGACATAAAGGGTCTTTCTACAGAGCTGAAAGTGCAGTGAAACAAAATTTTGACAAAAAGGGAAATTTACAAATCCACCTAAAGCACAGAAGGATGCATTAATCTTGCACATTCTAATGATAAAAGTAAATACCACTGTTAAATAGTAAAACTTTCTGACACCGTTTGATACAAAGCACCTTTTTATAGACAGCAGGGTAACACACACAGAGTAGCTTCTATTAGATTTATTTTTCTTATCAGCTCAAAAGTCCTTTGCACAACGAATAATGAAATCAATGGTGATTGGCAGACGCACATCTGCATACATCTATCAAACTGCATGCACCATTTTTATGAAAATGAGTTGTTAGCACTGCAAAGTCCTATTATTTTTCTGAGAAGTGACACCTTGTTTTGACAGGTCTATGCTGTGATGTCAAAATAGGAGTTGCAAAACTGAAGCAGAAATGGGTATTTCTAATGCTGATCAGGAAAAATTTGAAAATTCTAGAACCAGCCTTGTGCTTTATTTGATTGGCTAATGCAGAGGATGTTAAGCACTGACATCAGCAATACTAGTCTATGAAAAATGCTGTTGAAATTGGCTTTGCAGTGATGCAAGACACTGTACTGTACAAGGTGGGATTGCTATCATTTTCCCTCTAACAAGCATATGTGTACATTCTCATATGCAAGAAACTTGTTTGCATCAGTTGTAAGGGAACAGTTTGCTTGATGGCTGATAGCAATATGCTAATATAGTGAAGGTTTGTGTAAAGGTGTACATGAAGTAATACTAAGCATAAATACTATGAAATGACTCGTATCATAATGCAAAGAAATGTTTGTTATGCTATCTATTAGTGGTTAACGTCTCTCATGCAAGCTCCAGTCTAGTATCTCTTAACTGCAAACAAAGCACCAAGGTATGGAATCCAACAACCGTAGTGTTTCACAGGATCATAAGAAGTTACCAGACTAATGGCCCTAGGGACCTTACAAGCCTAGCCAAGTTCTACTCATTTCCATGATCAGCGCCTAATGTCTATGTCTAAGAGGGACACAGGTGGAACCCCTGGCGTGAATTTATGGTTACCCATCCAATCGTCTAGACTGCATTTGAAGAGGGCCAATGAGATGCTCTTCAAACTCAATCTGGATGACTGGATGGGTAACTGTAAATTCACCCCACGGTTCCACCTGTGTCCCTCTTAGACATGGGCATTAGGTGCTGATTGTGGAAATAAGGGTAGAACTTGGCTAGGCTTGTAAGGTTCCCTAGGGCCATTAGCCTAGTAACTTAACTGAAGAACTTTCAGTACTTCATCTGCTGCATACTGTACCTACATGGAATAAACAGCTGTCTATAAAATCAGTATGTTTTCTTTTGAATGAACTGCATCTACTCACCCTAAACTGTAAAATGATGGATCTATTTTACTTTGTCATTGACAGTCTAACAAACACCTGACTTATAAAACAATACCGTCATCCCTGAGGTGTGCAGAAGTAAGTTAGGATAAAAGTGCCATTTGACAATATTTTTGTCAGCCCTTCTGGCTTCCTCTGAAGTGGCGGTTCACACACAATTTCTAAACAGTACCCATTTATCTTAGCGCATATTAAGAGATCAGATATTTAGAGCCCCACATTAGGGGGAAACATCAGTAATAATCTCACTGCTGGGTTAAATGCAGCATAGCAGTCTACCAGTTGGCAATTAAATTCTCCACAGTACATGGTGGTAGTTCAAAGCAAAATCAGAATCATAGCCCTATAGTACAAAACACATCATTCTATTTAGGATTTTTCCTGCATTTAGAACAGAAAATTGTTAGCTATATAGACAGACATTTAAAACAGACTGATGGCACTTTCTTTAACTAGATCTGTAGATATTTTATCTGTAACAAATATTACAAGCAGAAAGCCCTTGTGGCTATATAACAGCATCTTGTTAATGACTCTGGTAGCAGTTGTCCACTAAACTGTTGACATCTAGTGGCAAGAAGAACATGCTTATTGATTGCCTGTATATGGGATGGCTTTTTTACTTGTTTTATGATGTATTTTTAAACTGAATACTTATTTACTGTTCTATAAAGGTTGATCAATCCCTTTGTCACCTGCTTTGAGGCAAGTACACTTAAATATGTTTGCTCAGTACCAAAACTGATAAGGGAAGGTGAATGGCAGGAAAGAACACAAGGTTCATGAGACAATGGATAGACACCTGGATTTACTGGTGTCAGAACTAGACACTTCAGTCATTCCTATGGTTATTGTGTAGTCAATAACAAAAGCAAAGTGACCCCACAATTTTAAAGGCAGTTTCATCTGCAGTTAGAAAAAAAAAGTGCATAGGTATTTTTTTAACACAGATTTAAAAGGTCTTCTGAAATGAAACTTCAAGGAAAAAACATTCATAGAAACTTCTTGGGCATCAAGCCTCAGGAAATCTATACTTTGCTGCACACAGGATGGGAAAGGATGTTTGATACAGCTTTTAGAAAATGTAAATGTTTTAAAAAGCTTT
The DNA here is from genome assembly GCF_019279795.1 of Protopterus annectens. Lineage (NCBI taxonomy): Eukaryota > Metazoa > Chordata > Ceratodontiformes > Protopteridae > Protopterus > Protopterus annectens. The sequence goes on from NC_056729.1 coordinate 388,065,132, forward strand.
GTGGTTACTGAAAGAAAAGGCAGGAAGATGTACGTGAATCACTTGGGGTCAGAACTGTTTATGACAAGGCTGTGAATTTTGCCATTGTTATTACTTCACAAAGAAGACATTGTGAAAGGCATGACAACATTAGCTAGTTTGAAAAGTTCTGCACTATAAATGAAAGATCCATTCTGAATGTTAGACGATGAAGACTGATGGGACAGGAAGTAAAGTCTCACTGAAAATGTATAATGGAAATTAAAGCATTTAACTGCATCAAGGGAAAACACAGTACAACTTAATTCTATGTCCTTTAACTTACAACATTCTTTAAATGCATTTATTTCCACTTGTTGACTGGGATAAATCAGCTGAGCAAGATGGCCCCTTTTGAGTGGACTCCGAGGGAGAAAGACACCACAATAATGTAAAATAATCAGATAATGCAGCATTTGGTACACACAGTGTATTACAAAGATGTATACATACGAACAAACCAGCTCAAAGATAATTTGGCATTTGGTACACACAAAACAGTAAGTTACAATGGTATATACAAAAACAGTTTATTTAACTTCTGCACTTATATTTCAAGATAAGCTGGACAATTAGCATTACGGTCATGCGCAGAAAGCCATTTCAGCAAAGAGTGTACGGTGTTAACTACATTCATTGCAAAGATGATGACCACTACAGTGAAGAATGTAAGAAAATGGTATACACACTTTTTTTCATGAGTGATGACTGTACCAAACCAATTCACAGCAAAATGGTGAGTGTTGATTCTCATAAGTAAACAATGAATTGAAAAAATACAGAGCACCTTTTTTGAGCAAAAACAACTTTGTGTTCATGTAGTGGTAAATCTGTAACATGCACCAGAAAATTTAAGCATATCTATGAAAGGTGGTCCTTTGCATACAAAAATTACTGTAGTATGAACTTTGTAGTAGTCCCCTGCAGGGAGGAAATGGAGTGTGCAGAGTTCAGAGAAGGCTGTGGTGGTGAAAAAGGTGATTCCTTGAAAAATGAGGATAATATAGCAGTTTGTGTGTTGGAAGTAAGGGCCGAGAAGGTGCAGGTGGGTAAGCTTGCAAACGAAGATGCTAAAGAAGGGAAGAAAGAGGTCAACCTTTCTTAAAAGGTTGATGCTGATGGAGTGGAGTTGATGATGGATTCGGAAGAGATTTTTCAACAAAATCTTATAAGAGATGAGGTTTCAGAGAATGACTGTGTTGTTACAACCCTCCAGTCGGAAGGGCTGCGGGATGAGTTACTTGTGGATTTAGTGAATATAAGTGAGTCGGAGAGTGGGAAAGATGTATCCCGGGGAGAACTAAGGGAGAAACTTCAACAGGAGGAAGAGATGGTCATGAGCAGCAGATCATATGTGAAGATGGCAAAGTCAGGAGCAGAGAAAAAGAAGGAAGCAGCAACAGGGGTTAAAAAAAGAGACTTGTTACTGTAGCTATCGAAAAAAGGAAGCCACTGAACTGGACAGATACAAGGTACAGGATGAAGTCATTGCACCATTAAGAATCAAAGAAAGCGAGGTAAGAACTTTTATACATATTAGAAAAACAGACATTTTGTGACACTACATTTGAGACTGGTCAAATAATGGAAAAATTATTTGAAGAAGAAAAATAATAAGCCATGGAATTTGCATCTATTTAAAATTTCCTATTGAGAGACGAAGTAAAAGTTAATGTACAGTTTATGACTGAAGTGGATAAAGAGACTTTAAAAGAACATTTATTGAGTTATGTAAAAATGTAATAGATATGTCAAAAGTGTATGGTAACAGAAGTTTATGGACTGAGGAGTGGAATTGCAACGTGATTTTGAAAATTGAAAATAAAAGTATTGTGCACTAACCAAGTGTTATAACTGTTGGAAGGAAATAGGGGCATGGTAAAATAATGAGGTCAGCCTAAAACATGTTTTTGTGTGGTAAATGATCATTTAATCAGGAGTTGTGATAAAAGATGTTTTTCATGTGGAGAAATAGGACATGATGTAAGGGTTGTAAAGTAAGATGTTACAAATGTAGGGAGAATGTGAAGAAAAAGGGAACAAGATGGAGGCTAATGTAGAAGTATCAAAAGGGCAAGACCAAAAGGTGAGGTTAGTAAAAAAAGACAAACACTTGAAACACAAATGGAACTTAAAATGTTGCAGAAAAAGTTAGTATGCAGGAAGAATTAATTGTGGAAAGAATGGAAAAAGAATCTGGTTTGAGCGAAAATTTTAAATGGGATATAGTAAAGCAAGAAAGAAAGTTGATTAAAGAGTGCTGAAGACGAAAAGGAAGATTTCAGAGGGATATAAAAAAGAAAAAAAGAAAGGGAAAGGCTGAATATTTATCACTTAAGGTAGAATTATGTGTAAAGTGTTAGCAACAAATGTAAATATTTTAAGAAGTTAGTGAGGAGAATATGGATTTTGGAATGGTGTAGAAAGTTAGATAGGTGTAGAAAGTTAGATAGCGATGTTATTATAAATAAGACATTATATTTTTTGTCTCAGAAAGATATGAAATCAAAATGTGGTGGGGAAAATACTATATGGAATTTCTGGAGGGAAACCTGTTCAGGAATACTTATATAAAGATACAATTAAAGTTAGATGTTACTTTTGTTATAACAGGTAGAATTACTGTTACTGATTTAAAAAGTATAGAACATGTTATTATTATTATTGCAATATATGCATACTTAACAAAAAAGGAGAGAGAAGAGATGTTCAGAAATATAATTCAATATATAGGAGTTAATATGGAGATTATCGTAACAAGGGATTTTAACTGTAACTTAAGACATCAGAAAAAGAAGGCATATGATATTAAATTAGTATGGGACATTTTAAAATTTGGACAGTTAAAAATTTGGAATTTAGAGGCATGGACATATAGAATAGGAGATAAAACAACAGAAATAGATTTTTTTTATTGTCTGAGAGTTTAATAATAGTTAAACAGGAAGTGTTAGTGATAGGATTTTCAGACCATACGGCAATTTGGATTGCAATAAAAGGAAATCCTTAGTATATAAAATAGGGAAGGGTTGAAAAAGAGTAAATGAGGTGAAATGGGATGTTATAGGGAGATGAGATGTTATGAGACTATGGCAAGATCATGTCGAGATGAGAGAGATTGACAAAAATTGAGCAGAATAGCGATTAAACTTTAAACTGAAATAAGAAAAGTGCTATGTGACATCAGAAAAAGAAAATATATATGGTAAAAATAAAGTATTTTAAGTAAGAGTACAACTGACTGTTTAGAGAAGAATGATGAAAATGGATTTGTTAAGGAACAGGAATTATATGAGTTGAATAAGGAAAAATAGAACATTTATTTTATAATCAAATATATTTCTTGCAAGGGAAAAAGAAGACATTGCACCATATTTAAGTAAAATAATCAAACAGAATAACAGTGTGACAGAAATGAAAGATTCATCAGGTAAATGCGTAATACACAGGAGGAGAGTATGAATATAGTAAAAGAACAAATCATGACATTATTTAAAAAGGAAAGGGAAAAGACATGGAAGGAATGGAAGGTACTTGTAATTTCTGACAAGTATAATAAAGACTTGGAAAAAGAAAAAAATAGAAGAATTAGAACAGGTGTTAAAAGTAATGAATTTAGATTCGGCAGCAAGAGTGGAGGGAATAGAATATAGGATGTGTAAAAATTGACTGCACAGTGAAAAAAAATGGTTTGTAAAGGTTGTAAATGAATGACTGAATAAAGGTTTTATGTATAAAGAGTTATGCATGGGGTGTATTAGATTTAAATGGAAAAAAGGAGGGAAGAGAGAAATTCAGAATTGGAGGCTAATCATATTAAATGACAGATTATAAGCTTTTTATGAAAATTCTACAAAAAAGGATGGAATAGAAAGTGGGTATGGTTGTAAATGAACATGTGTTTGGTATAAAAGGATCCAAGATATATTATTAATAATTACAGAATTATTGGAGGATACAGTAGTCAGAAATGCTCAGACAAAAGTAATGGCAGGAGATTTAAGTAAAGCTTTTGATGCAATTCACCAGTCGGTATTATTTATTTTATTTACTTTATTTAACATTTGTTAACCGGGAAAGTCCAACTGGACACAGGTCCTTTTTCAGCAGAGGCCCGGGGAGAAAAGCTCCATGAAAGATTATATCACCCCAGATGGATCATACCTTTGAAATCTATAATATAAGCAAAAAGATTAAAAATGTTTGTACTTCAGCATACAGGTATAGTATAATGAAGATGATCATAAATGGATGGTTAACTGAAGATGTACAGTTTTGGGAAGGGTATTAGAAAGGGCTGTCCACTGAGTGGTACATTATTTGCATTAGTAATGAATGTTATATATATGTATATGAATACAGAGATGGATGTAATGATCTATATTTCCAGTGAAGGGATAAATTCTTATTTTGTTAAATTATGCAGATAGTATTATTACTATAACAAAAGATGGAGTAGGCATGAATACAATAATAAAACAAATGCAAAAGATTATTCAGGTAATAGGTTGGGTTTAGGATTTGATTGGAGGACTGATGGAATTAAATTTAATATGACTGAAATTAAAATTCCTGGTATTAATTCTGAAAAACAAGAAATTATTGAAACAAAATGGAAAGAGGAAATAGAGAAAATGAAGAATGTGTGTGTGTTTTAGAAGACTTTTATGCTTTCGTTCAATAAAAAAGTTCATTTAATTACGTCCATGCTGTTATCTAAAATTATTTAGCAGGTGTTTTCTGTGTTCCTTTGACATTAAAGAAATTAATATATAATATATTTTCTTTTATCTGGGGATCAAGATTGAACCAAGTTAAAAGAAGGATCTTATATGTGAGAAAAGATAAAGTAGGAGTGGGACTAATAAATCTTATAGTGTATACGGCTTTTTGAAATCTACATAGAGTAATGAAACATTTAAAGGACAATGAAGCTTCTTTATTAATGAAAATATTAAGTTTGAAGCATAAAACAGAATGGCTACTTTTTCAGTTAAAAAATGAGAATTTGCTGCAATAAAGAAATGGAGAATTATCAAGATACGATTATCTAGTACAAAATAAATGTGAAAGAAATTGAAAGTAAAAGAAAAGAATGCTATCACTGTAAAGAGTGTGAGATGTAAGGGAATTATAGAATGTCAAGATTTTCTATAGAGGCTGACTATTCAAAAATTACTGGCAAAGGCAAATATGCCTTACAAAAGTAGAAAAGATACAGTCTGTTTGCACGGTCATGATTTTGAAACTAATGAACGTTTTTCTAAAATGTAAAATAGTTACATGTTATGGAAAAAGAAAGATTCTAGACATGAATTATGTGGAAGAATTTAAAAATGTGAATAGTTTAAATATGGATATGATCGCATTTGGGTATTACAGAAATAAAAGTAAAAAAAAATAGGTTGAAAAAATTGATTAAAATGTTTTGTACATTATGGTTAATTTGGAACCACAGAGTAAAGGAAACCGTGTTTAATGAAAAATGGGATTTGGCTATGATAAAGATAAGGCTTTGGTTGTGGAAATTGGAGTGGGGGTCAAAAAAGTAATAATCAAGTGTATGCATACGATGAAGGCAATGTAAAAGGAAGAGTGATGTATGGTTTGTAAATATTGTATATAGCGTAAATTATGAAAAATATGCATGTATAATTTAAACAAGCAGGAATATAAATAATTATAATTGTTGTAATAAAGAACCCCTACTCTTTCTGAAAGGTGCAGTGGAATCTTTTACCTCCACCTGAACTACCACAAATTCAAGCAGTGCTTAACTCATCCAAGGGATGCCACACTAAGGAGTGCAACACCTAGTGTGGGAAAAGGACCAACAGCCTTCTGCACCAAAGGTGAATAGTTACTGAAACCACCACATTCTGCTGTCTGAGAAGCAATATTCACTGAAACCTCATGCAGAGATTAGCGGCTGCTTAGAGCACTGGTTGAGTAAGGGAACTGACTCTGATTCCTGCTTATATGAAATTGAAATTCATATAGAAATTTGCACAAAGTTATTAGAAATGTGGTAACTTCTGAAATCATTATTAAATATGCAAATATAGACTTACCACACAGGGTTTATATGAATTAAAATTCATGTGGCACTATTATTTAAAAGAAAACAGTTATAAAGGAAACCATCTACAAATTAGTAAGTCTGAAGCATGAAATTCTTAAAAATTAGGTACACTGTGTAGCACTGGGGAGAAAAAATTGGGTTCTTGCTGACAAAGATAATGATATGACAGTAATCAAGGGAATCAAAGCTTTTTAATGAATACATTTATAAACATTAAAAGGTTGTATGTCTCATTAACTAAAGATAAGAAAGCTTATGTGCACTCCTTGATGCAAACGGCCTTCTCAGTTGCAAAAGGTTTGCCTCAGATTGCTGTTTCACCCCTGAAGATAACCACTTATCTCTAGTGTACAGATGCTTTATTACATTCTCTCTTTCTCCTTGTTCAGTTTTAAGAAATGTAGGCACTGAAAGAGAGTCTGGTTAAGAGTTTGACAAAAGAAAAAGTAGTGTGCTTTTTCTCATTCTTGCAAAGGGTAATGACTATTTTAAGACCTTAGTTTGATCTAGTAACAAGTTTTAAGAGAAAGCATGTAAATGAAAAAGAATATTGGATATTATAAGGTTTTGCTAGCAAATAAATTCATGCTTAGAATTAATTCTGTATTTGGTCCTTGTGTCTCCAGGAGACAATCTGATAAAGAGAAATGGCTATGAAATAATGATCTCTGAAAGAAGTGTTTACTCAGCTGGGAGAGGTTACGACAAAACCAAACAGCACTTAGTAGAAGGATTGGCTGCACCATGCGTCTTAGCATGCATAACAGCAGAGTTTGGGAAGAATGATTATTCAATGTACACTAGGTTAACGCAAGTCTGTGAGTGTGGCTGCCAGTTTGGAACATCTGTTCCTATTAGAAGGGTAAAACTTCAATATTTGAAGATGTACATAGTTTTGTATGTTGTTAATAAGTTAATAGGTTTTATGGGGGTACTGGGTTTTGTTTTTGTTTGAGGGCTTTCAATAAAACAAACAGTTTTGTAAGATGTGACATAGGCTCAAATGGATATGACAAGAAGCAACGGTATAAAAGATCAACCAAACAGTGTATGTAACACAAAAGCTAGTACTAGACATTTAACAAAAAAGCTGTTATATATAAAAGGTGGGAATAATAACTTTTTAATACAATGATTCTTTCTGTAATGTCTTTAAATGCCAATGTGCTTACAGATAAATATAAAAACAAAAGAGAAGTGAACTCCATTAAAAATGTGGGGGGCAAATAGCTACAGACACACCTGGAAAGAACTGAATATGTGAATTTGATAAAGAAAGGTTTTTCAGGATGGTTATTCAGTTGAATACCTGGGACAAAGGAAAACATGAGTACTTATATTAATTGCAAGCAATAGAAGAAGATAAAAATATAATAATGGTAGATTTGTAGTACTAAGGGGCTACTGGCAAGGGAAGAGGATTACACTGATGTGAATACTTGCACATGATTCTGTATTTCATTTGTCTTTGCTTTCTTAAGTGTAAATATTTTTACTGTTGCTTTTCTCAACTGTTAATATCTTTAGTATGTAATAATTACTTGTATGTTTCTCTTTTTTATTAATCCTTTATTTACCATGTAATAATATTTCATACTTGTTATATCTGTTTGGAGCTTTTCTCCCCGGGCCTCTACTGAAAATGGAAATATATCCAGCCAGACTAGCCCAGTTAACAAATGTAAAATAAATAAAATAAAATAAATAAACTGGCATGTATTTACATTCCATCAACAACTGGGAGAAATAATCAGCTTTCAGCAAGGAATATTACTTACAGGTGGGGACTGGAATTGGATCTGCAACAGTGATGACGAGTGTGAGGGCCCAGAATGGAAAATATAACAAAGGAGGGTAAATATTTGAAGAAATATATGAAAATATTTGGCAGTGAACACATGAATTCAGTATTAGGTCAGAGTGAATTTACATATTATTCCCTAAGAAACAAAAACTGGGCTAGGCTAGATAGAGTTTACTTTTCACAGGAACATGTGCATTTAATTGAACGTTTTGATATGCATCCAATAACTATTTCAGATCATGCTCCAATAACAACTAAAATAAAACAATGTAATGAAATAAAAATGAGACACTGGTGCTTTCCCATCTATCTGTTGGAGAGAGAGGAATTTAAGTAATGGGTAGTGGAAATTATGCAGGTGTTATTACAGGAGATAGAAATTTCTTCTGAAAATATAGCTAAGGAGTGGTATAACATTAAAGTGGACTATAAAATAGGGTGGAAATAAAAGAAAGAGAGATATGGCTAAAATATGGTTAAGAAGTAACAAGAATTATTTGGAGGGACTGGCAAATGTTGAAGTATTACAAAATAGTGGGAATCTCACAGAAGAAGAAGAGGGGGAGCAACTGCAGAATACTAAACAAAAAATAATGGGTTACCGCAATAATATGCATGAGTTTAGAAAGATTACTGTTAAGCAACTGTTTTTTGATAACTAGAGCACAAAAAAATTTAGCATAACAACTCGGGCAACAGAAAGTAGAAAGGGCTGTCACCAAGCTTAGGGCGCCTCTAACAAGGATGATAACAAGAGAGCCTGTAGAAGTATTAGAATATTAGAAATATTTTGGAAATTCTATGAAAGTCTGTATAAAGCAGTGAAATATGGAAATCAAGAAAAGGTACAAATGGAAATGTTTATAGAAGAATTAAATATACCAAGGTTAGAGGCAGACAAGGCTGAATTACTAACCACTGGGATAGGAGGAGATGACAAGGAAGTCCCTGGGAATAGATGGTATTCCTGTAGAAGGTTGGAAGCTAGGAGGGAAAAACTGATAAAGATCTGGAAGGCTTTAACAGTATTTTAAGAGGAGGAGAAGTACCAACATCCTGGAAGAAAGTGGTGGTAGCTGTATTACCAATAGAGGGTACAGCTTCACACAGGCTCATTTCAATACAAAAAAATAATGATAAAGTGTTTATCTCTATAATGGCCAAAAGAATGGCAAAAGTGATGCCAACATTGACAGATATGGATCAATGTGGTTTTGTGGAAGGGAGGCAAACATTCAACAACATTAACAGAACACTGATGATCCAGAGAGAATCAGAATGTGAGAAAATGCCACTGTTATTGGTGGGTCTTGATGCAGAGAAAACATTTGACAGAGTAAGCTTGAACTTTATGAGCAGGGTGATGGAAGTATTTGCATTCCCTGATGAAATTATAAGGTTGATTAAGAGGCTATACGAGGCAAAAATAAAAGTGGGTGGGTTCCTCTGATAATTTCTGCTTGAGCAGAGGAACCAGTTAGGGGTGTCCTCTTTCCCCTTTGTTATTTGCGTTATATTTAGAACCACTGGCAAAGAAAATAAGGGATTCAGAGATTAAATGATACAATTGGTACTGCAGTCAAGAAAAGCTGGCTCTATTTGCAGATATTATTTTATGCCTGATAAAAACAGAAAAGGACATTATAGTGCTATGGAATATTTTGAGACAGGTGATTGGAGGTGCTACTGCATGTTGCTGATAGGATGACATTAAGCTTAAGGACTTTATAATTGGATGTTATATTGGATTGGCAAGAAAGCAACGTCCTGTCCAACAGAAATTATTTTCTGTCTCACAAATCTTTTTGGTTGGTGCAAATTTTCCAAAAACCTAGTTGTGTGTTCTTCAAAGGTACTCCTTTTAGTGTGTTTGCGAGAAGAAGGTACCGAAGGTGGGCCAGGGTGGTACTTCAGCTGGAAAGCTGCGTATTGTGCCTGTGCTAGGTTTTGCTAACTGGCCCAACAGTCCTTATTTTACAACTTATTAAAGTAAACTAAATGGTCTGTGGTCTGGATCTTCATTGTTATACAATAGCAGCACCGGGTAGTACCTCCAATCACCATCGTTATGCAGTCTATGGTGTATCTTTTGTTATGATACTTCTTCTTTCGGCTGCTCCCGTTATGGGTCGCCACAGCAGATCAACTGTTTCCATTTCCTCCTGTCCTCTGCATCTTGCTTTGTCACACCAACCACCTGCATATCCTCTCTCACCACATCCATAAACCTTATCTTAGGCCTTCCTCTTTTCCTGTTACCTGGCAGCTTCATCCTTAGCATCTTTTTCCCAATATACTCTGCATCCCTCCTCAGCACATGTCCAAACCAATGTAATCTTGCCTCTCTGGCTTTGTCTCCAAACCTGGGCTGACCCTCTAATATATTTATTCCTAATCCTGTCCATCCTCGTCACACCCAGCGCAAATCTTAACATCTTAAGCTCTGACTCCTGCCTTTTTGTCAATGCCACTGTCTCCAACCCATATAACATAGCTGGTCTCACTACCCTCTTGTACACCTTCCCTTTCACTCTTACTGGTACTCCTCTGTCACAAATTACTCCTGACACACTTCTCCACCCACTCCATCCTGCCTGTACTCTCTTCTTCACCTCTCTTCCACACTCACCATTACTCTGAACTGTCGATCCCAAGTACTTAAACTCATTCACCTTTGCCACCTCTACTCCCTGTATCCTCACCATTCCTCTATCCTTCCTCTCATTCACACACACATATTCTGTCTTAGTCCTGCTGACCTTCATTCCTCTTCTCTCTAGAGCACATCTCCACCTCTCCAGGGTCTCCTGCACCTGTTCCCTACTCTCACTACAGATCACAATGTCATCTGCAAACATCATAGTCCACGGGGGCTCCTGTCTGATCTCGTCTGTCAACCTGTCCATCACCATTGCAAATAAGAAAGGGCTCAGAGCTGATCCTTGATGTTATCCCACCTCCACCTTAAATGCATCCGTCACTCCCACCGCAGACCTCACCGCTGTCACACTACCCTCGTACATATCTTGCACCACTCTTACATACTTCTCTGACACTCCCGGCATCCTCATACAATACCACAACACTTCTCTAGGCACCCTGTCATATGTTTTCCTCTAAATCCACAAAGACACAATGCAACTCCTTCTGACCTTCTCTGTACTTCTCCATCAACACTCTCAGAGCAAACATCGCATCTGTAGTGCTCTTTCCTGGCATGAAACCTTTTGTTATGATACTGACCCTATCAAATTCTGTGAAAGAAAATGTTCTTTGACAAAAAATGTAAAAAGCATGATTACAATGGTGCATACAAAAACAGGATTGTCCTAGTTCATTAAAAAGCACTCATCTGCCTTGCGTTTTTTCCCCAATAAATTTACCTAAATATTATGAACAGTTTGTTTGATTATTTAAGATTAATAGGCTTGGTGATTGGAGCTGCTCTGTTAAAACGCTTTTCACTGTTTTTCAAAAACTGAAAAATTGGAAACTCTTTTATAATGGATATTGATAGTAAGATAGAAACAGTTAAAATGTTTTTAGTCCCTTTAATCTTAAACACAGGTCAAGCATATTTTTATCAATCAGAGAAGTCCTGGATTGCAATTAATAAAGAGCTGAAGGATTTTATCTGGTAGGGTGAAGGTAAGAGTCAAGTGGGATAAGTTGATTATTCAAATAGAACAAGGCAGATTGGGATTACCCGATTTGAATTGGGTATTTCAGAGCTATAGTTAAGGCTCCTATACATAGCACAAGCAGAAACCTATAATTCAAAGTGGAAAGTGATGATGAAATGGGAGAAACTAAAAAAACAAGGGGAGTCTGGGATTTTGGAACAGACCTTTCAGGAGAATAACAATAATCCTACAGAATATTATATTCATAAAGTAGCAGAAAGTATTCTAAGAACTATGCCAACTCTGGAATGGAGAAAACATATTTTGCCAATAGAGATGACTGCAATTAAGGATACAGACAACAGGTGGGGGGGTGGCTGGAAGCTACTGGAGAAAACTGGCAAAGGAACCTAGGTATTGCGAGCAAATAACCAGAGAAGGGAAGGAAAGGTAACAGAATGGGAAGATGCCAAGAATTTATTTGGACTGCAGGTTAGAGATTTGCCTTTGCTATCAAGGACTAATATTCGAGTATAGTCAAAGAGAATGAAACGGGGGGGAGGGGTTCCTAAATGAAAGGCCAGCACTGGTAGAATTTTTAATATAATATAGAAAATAAGCTACTGTTAAAAAAGGAATAATCAGTAGAGCATATAAAAGATTTATTGTAAGATAACTATAAGAAATCAATCAGAGAAGGTTAGAAAGGATCAGGAAGAGAGACTGGATAAGCAATTCACAAAGAAACAATGGGGGGGGATATAGGTTTGTCTTCTAAACATACAACAAAATCTGGAAGATTTAGGATTTTTGCTTGGAAATGTTCACATAGTTATTTTTATACCCCAAATAGATTCCAAATAATTTTTGCTCAGGCAGGCAGCAAATGTTGGAGGTGTGATGGGGACGAAAGAGGGAATTGGGAATATATTTTCTGGGAGTGTAATGAGATGACAGACTTTAAAGATTCCCTGCAGACAACGCTATCAGAGATAGTGGGTGAGCAAATTGGTGTAACAATGGAAATTAGTTTTCTGAGCTATGATACAGAATTGGAATTGCGTAGACATAGTAAGGCCTTGCTGAGTCTAATTACTGTTGTTGTTGTATCTTTCGGCTTTTCCCGGTTAGGGGTCGCCACAGCGGAACTCCGGTCCGCTAATGATTGGCAGTACATTTTTACGTACCGACTTGCCAGGCCTGATGCACAACCTTCAACGAAGGTACACGGAGTCTAATTATTGTGGCTGTCAAAAATGCAATTACTAGAAAATGGAAATCAAGTCTAAACCAACTGTACTAGAAGCAGTGAATATAGTAAGAGAGATTAAACAACTGGAACTGGGGTCTTTGGAAGAGGATGGGGGCAAATTACATAGGAAAAAATGGAAATTATGGGAACAATACAAATAGGAGGGGAATGAGTTTTAAAAGAAGGCAGGATTTGAATGAGCTATGTTATGTTTGACTTACAATGACTGGGTAGATTTTAAGTGATGTATAATATTTGCAACAAAAATGATGTCACTATGGCTTGTGATGTAGAATGCTTGTAATTGAGATCATATCAACATGGTCTGTTTTCATTTATATAAAAGTACAATTTACTATGTCATAAGTGATAATTTAATAAAGATGCTTCTTTCTTCAAAACAAAGTAGTAGACGGAGCTACAATGGAAGGAAGTTGACATTTTTTCATACAGACGAAATTCCCTTAGGAAATCAAGAAATCACTAAAAATAAAATGAAATGAAAATGAAGTGTTGGAACTTTGAAGAGATTGTTTGTTTTATTGTGTTCTGCATCCAAAATACAACACAGAATCTTTTTTAGTCTATTTACATGTATATATATATATATATATATATATATCTATATATATATATATATATATATATATATATATCTATATAGAGGACTGGGTGGATTGAAAAAGCATAAATGTGTCATCATTAATACTGCCAATCACTCAGTGCACTGAGGCTCAGTAAGTAGGATATGGCAGTGTAGATGTTGGGCTATGTTGGGCGAGGGTGCATATGAGTTGGTGGATGTGTGTCGTGGTGAATACTGTTGGGGATGGAGATGAAGTATGAAAGGTAGATTACTGCTCATTTTGCTTTTATAGTTGGATGGCAGTAAGTCATAGTTGTAGGGAGTATTCTCCATTCTTCATGTTTATACCTTTATGAAGATGTCTGGGGGGGGGGGCTTGCAAAATACATTGACATGATGTTAATTTCTTTAGAAGGGTAATTATTCTTTGTGTGTTTGCTTATTTGTCTTTCAGTTAATTGTGCAGTCAGTTTTGTTTTCACTGTTTTGATGGCTGCTGTAATTTGTACTTGTTGTTCACATGCACACACACACCATATATATTACATATATATTTATACATACACACACACAGATTGGCAGAGAGAGATATCTACCTATCTTTCTATACATATATATGCAAAACACAAATATATGCATATGTGCGTGCCCACACACACCCACACATACAAGTGTGTGTCTACGTACACACCACATATGCATGGCTTCAGTCTGTTTCATCATACATTTATGTTTATTTAGGAGGGTTGTTTTGTCAATATGCCGGTTCATCCCAGGATGCAGCCATTTGTTGTGTGGTATCTCTACACAGCGAGGAGTGAGATTTTGCACTTTCTCAATTCTTTTGTATTCTCAGACTCTGCATATACAATTAACTGGGGGGGGGGCATACTTTCAACATGGGAGCTGCAGGGAGGCTTGCCCCTGAATAAAAATTTTGTTACTGTTTCTTTCTCTAGTTAACCAAGTTTTGACCATCTCTGGTCGATGTAATGTATGCTGATTTAGTAAGTCAGTGATGTAGTAAAATACAATCATATGCATATACAGTGGATATAAAAAGTGTACACAGCTCTGTTAAATGCCAGGTTTTTGTGATGTATAAAAAATGAGACCACAATAAATCATTTTAAAACTTTTCCCATCTTTAATGTGACCTAGAACGTGTACAATTCAATTGAAAAACAAACAAATCTGTTAGGGGAAAAATATATAAAAAATAAAAAACGTACAATGCGCTGGTTGCATGTGTGCACACCCTTAAATTAATACTTTGTTGAAGCACATTTTGATTTAATTACAGCATTCTGGCAGATTAATATACTACATATAAGCACAATCTAACCTGAAATGACCTGCACTGTAGTTCAATCTTTTCATTGCATTTTACCCAGCTGCCTCCACACATTCCACTTTAGTTTGTCCCCTAAGTAGTCTATATCGAAATCTTAAACAAATACTTATACTCAAGCATTGCACTACACCTCAGTGATTGTGCAAATACCCCTCTGTGATGCCCGTGCACTGGCCCAGTAATCAAGGAGTCTCAATCCTCACCACTAGCACCAGTGAGGGCCGTGCACATTGGGAAGGATAACAAGTACACACAGTAAAGTACAATTTCCCTTAAGAGCACACAGAGATCAAAGTCAGTTTGGGGCTGGTTTTACCCCTTCTTTCCAGATCCCCAATAAGACTCCCCACTGGCACAGCTATAGAGTGGGGTCCTTAGCCAGGGTCCCAAGCCAAGTCCTCCTAGCACTCTGTCCAAATAGTGCTTTGTGCCCCTGCCCAAGTAGCTGACACACACACACACACATACACACACACACAAAAATATGATTTACTGTATATACTACCATACAGACACTCCTAAGGAAGGCTGGCACAGGTTCACTAGCTGTGCCCCTTCTGTCCAGGCTATAAGGTAGTAATCATTACCACCAGGGCCCTTACGTATCCGCTACTAAAAAGGCCCTTACCAAAAGGTGTCCAATTATTACTGTGCAATATTATTATCCAAATGGTAAGTGTGATTGAGCAGCAAGGCTTATTTGAAGTGGCTTTGTACAGTATCACAATATACATGCAATGTACTCTACAGCTTAAATTACCTCTACACAAAACAGCCACAGTTGAAAGGTTTAAAAATATTTAATAAATAATAAAAACACAAGACAAATCACCACAATTCAACACAGTGCTAGTCATGAGTTCAGAGATCACAGGAAAATACTTAAAACAATACTGTAGAATAGTCTGACCTAAATACAGAAAACAGCTAGACTAACATATTACTTTCTATTTCTAGGAGAGACACTAGAGTCTAAGATCTTACTTACTTACAGACAGAGCAAAGCAAGTGCTGATGAGTCGTCAGTTCTGAAGACAAACACAAAATGTGCTCTCTCTGTCTCTGAGAAAGTCCTTTAAATTGATAATACATCCTGCTGACTTATTTTAGATTACATCATTCTTAACAGTTCTCTGGTTTCCCAGGCTAAGAGAAACTCTGCATTAACATTTCTTAGTAAGCTTGCACCTGGTTAGGAAACTACATCAATTAAAGATATTATATATGTAAAATCTAGCAATTAACTCTTTTTGGTGTTATTTATTGATTAAACCATCCAACATGACAATCCCCTCTATCTTTCCATGTTTCAAGGTTATAGAGTCCTAAGCTTTCTAGTTTTTCAACATAATATAAACTCTCCATTTCAATTAACACTTCTGTTGATTTCCTTTGTATCCTCTCCAAAAGTGCAATCTCCCTGTCCATCTGTTGTGTGCACAGCTGCACAAGCACTCCAAATGGTGCTGCTTAACACACCATACAGTGGGAAAATGACCAATGAGAGAATGCAGCCTTCCTTACAGGATGCAGCTCAACATTCTGTAGGCTTTCAGTCCAGCTTTCTTATTCTCTTTCTGGTGATTCACAGAGGCAGTCATCACTACTCCCAGACTGTTTTCCTGAATTCTGTTCTCTTCTCTGCCCCCCCCCCCCCACATTAACTTTAGTCTCAAAACAACAGAAAGAATCTGCTGGGTCAAACACTACAGCTCTGAGCCCTGTGATCAAAACAGTCATAAAATGCTTAACTTATCAGCTTTCTTACAGCAGAGTGCACTATTGCTACATTTTTCCAGTTTAACATCCAATACATTCTTTTCACATTTAAGATAACAAGCCTGTGGCTTATATTAATATTTACAAATGACAGAATTATCTACAAAATTCTATCTAACTAAGCTGGCAGCCTTCACATATTCTCCCGAGAACTCAAGTTAGTTTTTCAAGTGACCCTTGAGAAATGTTGCTGGAGAGGGTTAAGACTATCTGAGTATACCTTACCCCATTCCCTGTCTTGAGAGCCCACCTGCATTGGCATTGCTACTCCCACTGCTGTGCTGCACTGACATATCATATGCTTGCAACCCTTGGCTCCATCTTAGCAACTTGGCATTTTGCTGACTGGCTCTGTTTAACCATGTTAGGGGACTGTGATCTGTCACTACAGTGTATTTCCTTCCATACAGATAAGGCTGAAGTTTATTCAGTGCCCACACCATGGCTAGACATTCCTTTTCTACAGCTGCATAGCATTTCTCCCTGGGTTACAGCTTACAATGGAGATAAACCACTAGGTGCTCTTCTCCCTCTAAAGAAATCTGGATAAGTATAGCCCCCGCCCCATGGTTTGAAGCATCCACCTGCACAACAAATTATTTGCTGTAATCTGGACTGGCTAACCCAGGGGGTCCTCCCAAAACTTCTTTAAGCTTCTGGAATGCCTGCTCACATGCTGTGGTCTATACTATCTTATCTGGCCTGTTTTTCCTTGTCAGGTCTGTGAGGGGAGCAGCAATGGTACTATAACTGGGGATGAACTTTCTGTAGTACCCTGTTGTCCCTAAGAATGCCCTCACCTGCTGTTTGGTAATGGGTGCAGGCCATGCCCAAATGGCTTTCACTTTGGCAGGTTATGGCCTGATCTTACCACTCCCCACACTATGTCCCAGGTAGGAGACCTCTGCCACACCCACCTGACATTTGCAGGGCTTAATGGTCAACCCTGCTCTCTGTAGTCTGCACAGCACCTCCCTGACATGCTGAAGGTGCTCTGGCCAGGAATGACTATAGATGGCAATATCATCTAGGTAAGCAAGGGCAAACCCTCCTGCTCCTGCAAGGATATGATATACCAGCCTCTGGAAAGTTGCTTGGGTATTTTTCATCCCAAAGGGCATCTTTGTGAACTCATACAAGCCAAAAGGAGTAACAAAGGCTGACTTCTCTCGAGCACTGGGAGTCAAGAGCACCTGTCAGTAAACCTTGGTAAGATCAATGGTGGTAAGATACTTAGCCCCACCCAGCTGCTCTAGGGCTGCATCTGTCCTAGGCATGGGGTAAGCATCGGACTCTGTGTGACTATTTAGTTTCCTGTAGTCCACACAGAACCTGGTGCTGCCATCCTTCTTTGGCACCAGCACCACTGGGGAGGCCCAGGGACTGTTGGACTCTTGAATTACCCCTAGTGCCAACATCTCCTATATCTCCTCCCTCAGAGTCTGTCTGACTCTCTCAGGCACCCTACAAGGGGCCTGCCTAATAGGCCTTTGGGGTCCTGTATCCACCTGGGGCTGCGCCAGGTGGGAAAACCATGGTTTCCCAGTGAGCACGCCCCCAAACTTCTGTAACACTGCTCGGATTTCTCAAACCTGGGTAGGAGATAGCTGCTGGGACACTGCAACCCCTTCCACTGAGGTGTCAGTCTGAGCCTCACTGAGGAGATCCGTCACCAGATACCCCTCAGACTCCTCCTGCAATCCACTGCAAATACTCAGCACAAGGGCCGCCTTATCATGGTAAGGTTTCATCATGTTAACAAGGTACAATTTGTGCCCTGCCTCCTGCCTAGCAGTTCTACCATGTAGTTAACATCACTTAACTTTCTCACCACCTTGTAGGGTCCCTCCCAGGCTGCTTGCAGCTTGTTGTACCTGACAGGAATGAGAACCATTACCTGCTGCCCTACAGCATACTCTCTAGCTCGAGCATTCCTGTCATACCACACCTTTTTCTGTTGTCGGACTTCTGCCAGGTTTTCCTGGGCCAAGTCCATGAGTTCCCTGAGCCTTGTCTTGAGGTTTAGGACATATGCCACAACACACTCCTGGTGAGATTCACCCTCACTCTCCCACTCATCTCAAATTAAATCTAGATGTCCTCTCACCCTACGCCCATACAGCAATTCAAAGGGTGAATAACCCATGGATACCTGGGGAACCTCTCTGTAAGCATACACCAGATGGGACAAATATTTGTCCCACTCCCTCTTAAACTGGTCTGCAAATGCCTGTACCATGGACTTGATTGTACAGTTTAACCTCTCAACAAGACCATTAGTTTGGGGATCGTAGGGGGTGGTCTTCAGGTGCTTCACCCCTCAGTACTTCCACAGAAAAGCCAGCAGGTCTGACATGAAACTGACACCTCTGTCAGTCAGTATTTCTTTTGGGAAATCTATCCTGCTGAAAATCTCTAACAAAGCATTTGCCACCTTTTCTGCCTCAATGGAGGACAAAGCCACTGCCTTAGGGTATCTTGTATCATAATCTACTACCATTAGGATATACTTTTTTCCGGTGGAAATTGGGGTACTCAGAGGCCCCACAATATTCATAGCTACCCTCTGAAATGGCTCCTCAATCACAAGCAAAGGCATCAAAGGAGCTCTCACCTTGTTTCCTGCCTTGCCTACCTTTTGGCACTGCTCACAGGTCCTGCATTAACCTGCTACATCTCTGGAAATTCCAGGCCAATAAAACTTCTGCATAATACATCTCTTTGTACATTTTACATCCATATGACCTGCTAAGGGAATATCATGGGCTATGGCTAGAAGCACCAGATGGTAGGCTCTGGCCACTACCAGGTGCTGTATCCTCTCACCTTCAAGCCCTCCCCTCAGGGGTCCACTCTCTATACAGTAACCCTTTGTCTCAGTATAAAGATTCCCCCTTCCCTTGAGAATCAGGTGTCTCACTAGCTACCTGCCTCAGGCCTCGTAATGCAGGGTCCGAGAGCTGAGCCTGTCTCAACTCTCTCTTTGTAACCCTTCCCAGCTCCCCTTCCATAGGAAGTCTGGCATCCTCTGACAGCGGTGCCTCACTGTCATCCTGGGCACTACTACTCACCTCTACCTTTGCAATCACTCTGTCCAAGGGAACATCAGTACCCACAAGCAACTGTGGTTTACCTTCAGTCTCACTGCTATAGAGTAGCTCCCTCCTTGAAGTAACCACCCCACCAGTCCCGGCTGCAAGTATGTGGCCTGTCTGGGTTCTCCAGGGCTACCAGGCCCACACTCTTGTCTCGAAGTTTGACTGAGTGTAACTTTATAAACACATGGTACTGCCTCATCAAAATCCCTCCCTATCAGGACATCTGCAGGATGGTAGTTCAGTACCCCCGTTTCTCAAGACAACCTACTATTGGCATTTTGTCTTTCCCACTTACTGGCTCTCTCACCTTTTGTTCCCCACTTTGCCTCCGTGGACATCTGTATGCCACATGGCCCTAATGGTTGCATTCAAAACATTTACCCGTAGGTCCTGGATGTGTACCTTCACTAGTGGCTTCCCCTGCTACTGGCAGATTCTGTTGGGGCAGTCTGGGCTGCCCACCATGGGTTCCTTCAGACCCATGAGCAGTACTGGGGGGGGGGGTCCCTTTCCTGTGCAGGGATGCCTTGCTTGCTAGGTATAGGCCTCCCTTCTTTTCCAACTCCTCTGAAGTAGCACATTGTCTATCAGCTAAACAGATCCTTATGTCCTCAGGCAAAGTGGTAAGGGCTTGTTCCCTCATCAAAAGGTGTGCCAGTCCTTCAAAAGTGGTGCCCTTAGTGGGGGCGTGGCCAAGGATGAACACAGGATAGCAGCAGATTTCTTCAGCTCCACCAACATAACTACACTGACTGGAAATAATTACTTTAAAATTCAACTAATGTAATAATTTTCTTTCTAAATACGTTTGGAATATCAGTATCTTGAATAATATCTAAAAAAGAAAGACAATTTAAATAATTTTCCTGTCAGAAATCATCTTGGAAATTTCTCTTTCATCGCCTCTGTTCAGAATGAGTTCCAGTAAGGCTAACAGTCAGGATTCCAGCATCAAGAAAGAGCTTCAGTCTTTACTATCAACTATTCAGCAACTAACAACTAAAATGGACAGACTGGATGTTAAAACTGATAACTTTATAGAAAAAAACACAAAACAAATGGATTTGTTACATCAAGACTTACATCAGAAAGCTCAGATTACAGGTATAGAAGAGACTCTTAATGATATGGACAACAGAATTCAGGAAGAAGAACTTAACATTGAATTTTTACTGAAACAGAACACACACCTTCAATCCAAACTTGATGACCTGGAAATCAGATCCAAACGCAATAATATTAGGATTTTTGGACTGCCAGAAAATATAGAAGGTAACAACATTACTTCCTTTTTAAATACTTGGCTTCCCAAAACTTTAGATCTGTCAGAAGCATTTTCTTTTGGTATTGAAAGAGCCCATAGGTCTATATCTAATTCTAATACTAATAAAAAGTATCCTAGATCAGTTATTGTAAGATTTTTATCATCTTATGACAAGGAGATGGTATTAAAATCTGCATGGGCTAAAGCACCTATAAAATTAATGAGGCAACTGTGCTTTTGACAATGACTATTCTTCCTTGGTAATAACTAAAAGAAAAGTTTTTTTGCCATTAATAAGAGAGCTTAAGAAAGCACAGTTCAAAACTCATCTTTTATTTCCTGCCAAACTAAAAATCTTTTTACCTGATGGCCCTAGAATTTTTGAAGACTTGGACTCTGCTTTGCTGTATATTAAAAAAAATAAAATATTAGATAAAATAGAAGATAAGGAATGGGCAAGTCCTTCGCTAAAGAGGATGGCAACAGGAACTTCTTGGAAGACTTCGGAGAAGCAAAAAAGACTAAAAAACAAATGACATGTTCTATATTTCTTTGAACGCTTTAATTACAGTTACTACATTTTCAGGAAAGCCACAAATATCTTAAAGATTTATTCAAAGTTACTTTTTTTTGTGCAAAGAACTGTTTTTGTTTTATAAATAATCAAACTTTCTGAGGAACAAATAACCTGCTATGAATCAACTTGTTTCTCTTTGTGATAAAGAGACCTAAGGTTAGTAATTTGATACATTTCCTTTCTCTTCTTGTTTTAAATAATGGCATTCTCTCTAAACTATGCATTTAGAGAGGGGTGGGGGGGGCAGGGAGAGAAGTTTGATGAAAAATATGGAATAAGGGGAAAAATAACTTATTAGTTCTTTAAAATTATTTATGCTGTTTAAATACTGTTGCTAAATATTATACCATGACTTAACTGCTTATACATGATTTCTAATAATATGTCATGATATAATTGCAATTAATTAGAACTAAAGTAGTTGTAAGTAATATGTCTCCTGTTCAAATTTATTAAAACAAATAGTAAGTAATATATCTTTGTAGATACTCTTTGTGGGTCCCTTTTTTCTTTCTTTTCTCTCTCTCTTTTTTTTTTCCTTTCTTTCTCTCTCTCTCTTTCTCATATATACAGTTATATGCTTCTGATAATACTGATATATGTATGTAATAAGATCTGTATGAGAAAATGAAATGGGGCATATAAAAATAAGTTGTATTTATGTTAAATAACTGTAGGCTTGGTTTCACTGTCATAGAGACTGTAATGACTTGTAAAATACTTCGAGAAGGTTTTGCACTGTTTAGATTCATTTGTATTACAAAATGAATGTCAGTCACTTGCTTTTACTAAAATTCCCGCCAGAATGTTATGGGAGACAATCTGGGATGTGGGTTTCCTCGTGGATAGTGTCCTTGAGTCGTTTTAAAAGCTTCAACACTCAGAATACACGCAGAGAAGCTGAAAGCAGCCATTTTGAACTTTGACCCCTGATTTCACACGGACACATCGCAGATTCAAGAAGTATACTGTTTCAGGAAGTTGAACTGCTGTAAATGCGACTTTGTGATGAAAAACGAACTTTATGACACCTAAATAATGCTATTTTTATTATGAGTGTATTATACAGAATAGATGTACATAGTAATATGAGTTGTTTCTAAATGTTCTTATATGTTTATATGAAGCTGTTTTATAAATTGTTTTGCTCTGTTACAATAGATAATCAAATTAAATGAGGTTAACTTTAGTTAATAATAGTTAGTATCGAATTAATTTGGTGGCAGCTGAGGTACTGCTGCTTAGGATAGGGGGATAACTTGAGTGGTATGTGCTACTCGAAGTTGGAGTTTTCAACTTCAGGCTGGGTGCAATGTTTAATCCAAACATTATTTTCACCTGATTATTGTTGTATGTATATAGTTCTGACATCCACATCACATTTTATAAACTCATTGTCACTACAAATAAAAGTGAAACTTACACAAAATTCCATAAGATTTTCATTAAATACAGCTATAATTAATGGAACACCTAAAGGAGGAGACATAATATCACTTATTTTGTTAATTGTTATTCTGATTATATGTCTTATATGTTTATAAAAGCTAAATGGTATCTCTAAAAGGAATTTCTTTAAACATTAATGGATTGAATAACCCATGTAAAAGGGCAAGTTTAATGAGATATATTAATTTGCATAGAGCCAACTTAATATTCCTCCAAGAAACACATCTCCTGAAAAAGGATATAGATAAATTAGCCACAAATAAATATACAGTCTTGGTTAGCTCAGAACACACACAGAAAAAAAGAGGAGTGGCCATCTTATGGAATAAAAATATGCCCATACCTAAAACTATTAAGTCTTATAAAGATGATAAAGGAATGTTCTGTATGGTTACAATACAGATTAATGGGAAAGTATATACATTAATCAATGTATATTGGATACCAGGAATTGGCATTAATACAGTGAAACACCATCTTGATAAGATCATATCATTTTCTATAGGAGATATTATTTTAGCAGGTGACTTTAATTGTATCCTACATGAAAAAGATACTACTACTATAGGAAAAAGGAAAATTACATCTAATGCAAAACATTTAAAGGATTTTATTAATTTATATCATTTGAATGATATTAATAATCAGATAGATTCTAAATCATTACCATACACTTTTTTTCTAACAGATATACAACTTATTCAAGAATAGATAGAGTCTTTATTTCTAACCAAATGGTAACGGACTTAATTCCAAAATCATTTTGTGTCCTATATCAGATCATAATTCAATTCTCTTTGAATTTATAGTAAAAAGTACTTATAATGTCCAGATCAAAAGAATACCAGCATACTTAACTCAACTAAAAGACTATAAAGATTATATACTTACAGAAGTGCAACATTTCTTAGACTTAAACACTACACCTGATGTCTCCATTGTTTACATTTGGGATGCTTTAAAATCATATTTATATGGACAAAGTATCAGATGGTATAATAATAAAAGGAAATCTTGGGACAAGGAATTACTAGATATTCAAAGCAAATTAGACTCATACAAACATAATAATAAAGAAAATATTATGGACAAAAAAGTCATTGAGGAAATAAATAAATTAAATGAGAAATACAAAGAAATTTTAACCCATAAAGTCAAAATAACATTAGAGAAATATAAGTTTTTGTCTTACTCAATAAGTCCCAAATACTTACATAGACTTAAAAATAAAACAAAAAGGCTGAATAAACAAAATCATATCAAAGAAATTTTCTCTCCAGGGAAAAAGAAGAATGTTTCTAGTTTACCAG
Source organism: Protopterus annectens (assembly GCF_019279795.1). Classification (NCBI taxonomy): domain Eukaryota; kingdom Metazoa; phylum Chordata; order Ceratodontiformes; family Protopteridae; genus Protopterus; species Protopterus annectens. The sequence continues at coordinate 388,089,328 of NC_056729.1, forward strand.
AAATATTAGATGAATTTAGAAATCACTTTCATAAAATTAATCACAATAACATTAACATGGATCCTAAAGATAAAATAAAGAAATTTATAACTACAAACATGAACAAAAAACTTAAACAACAGACTAATAGATAAAAATATTTCATATACAGAGGTTATTACACAAATAAACAAACTTAAATCAAACAAAGCACCAGGTAATGATGGTATTATACCAGAGATTTATAAAATGCTTCCTAAAAGTACTTACTCATTAATACATAGGGTTTTCATTTTAGCTCAAAATGAGTTAACAACTCCCCCATCCTGGCAATACACATTTATTTCACCAATTTTAAAACCCAATAAAGACCCAACCAGATGCACTTCATATAGACCTATTTCATTACTTAATGTTGACTATAAAATGTTTATGAGTATTTTTGCTGATAGATTAAAGACAATCATTCCAGGCATAATAGATATAGATCAGACAGGCTTTATTATAAATAGAAATACTTTTGATAATATAAGGAGAACTTTAACGTTAATTGATTACGCAAACAGGAAAAAGAAAGATTTAACACTTATTAGTCTTGATATAAGTTCAGCATTTGATTCAGTAAGTTGGGACTACTTGTTTATCTTACTGAAGTGCACAAATTTCTCTGATGCATTTGTAAATCTAATTGAGCATCTATATAAAGGAGCATTGGCTTACATTAAGATAGGAACATATGTCTCACAAAAAATACCCATATTAAAAGGTACAAAACAAGGGTGTCCACTCTCTCCACTATTATTTACTTTAATAATGGAGCCTTGGGCTAATTTGATTAGAAACAGTACTGATATAGAAGGATTTGATATAGATGAAAATACAATACCTAAAATTCAACTTTTTGCAGATGATGTTCTAATTACGTCAGCAGGAACTAACTCTTCTATGCAGTCCTTATTTGATAAAATGATGGATTTTAGAAATATCTCTGGTTTGATATTTAATGAAGAAAAAACTAAAATATTACCAATATACACACGAAAAAATGTTCTCATTAATGATTTTAACAAATATATACCCAACTCAGCTCAGATAACTTACTTAGGTATAATATTAACTAAAGATATTAAATCTATTATACATAATAATTATAGTAACTGTCTTCATAATATACAAAATCTTTTCAATAGCTGGAACAATATGTTTTTTACCATGGAAGAGAGACTCACAATTATTAAAATGATAATATTCCCTAAGATATTATACTTAATACAATCAATAATACTCCCACCTACAAAAATAATTATTAAGAAATTAAATTCACTAATGTTAAATTTCTTATGGGCACCTAATAGACCTAGGATTGCATTAAAGAAACATACTAACAGCTGGTCTCAAGGGGGCATTTCATTTCCAGACTTTAATTTATATACTATCTCTTCTATTATAAAAGTTATTACTTTGTTAATAGATCAGTCATATGTTGCAAGATGGAAAGATTATTGGGAACTAATTAGCATTCACTTCATGAAAATCTCTTTAATACATAAAAATATTATTGTAAATAACCCCATGTTATGGTTATTAAAAGAATTTTGTACTTCATCTATTACACCAAAATATATAGCTAGTTACCCATTAAACATTATTATCAGTTATCGTAATTTTATATTTATGCATCCTAAGTATAAGGAATGGAATTTTATCCTATTCCTATAATGTATACACAAGGTATTCTTTTATCAACCACCTCTGAAAGAACTCTTTTAGTCACAGAGAATGATTTAAAGTATTGGTATCAGTTGCTGTCTGACAATAAAGTAAAAATTTAGACTTCTTAAAGCAAGAATTTGATTTGAGAGAAACATGTTGGTTAGAAATTCAGACTTTTAGACAACATCTTATTAATAAACTTGATTTAATGTCTTTAACAGTTAAAGAATCTGTTCCAACTCTGATTGATTACTTGATATTAAATTTACAACATAGGGTTTCTGATAAAGGTAAGCTCTCACACATACATAAAATTATTAGAGAAGAAACTCATTACAGTTCAGATACCTATTGGAATTATTTCATTTCCATTAATGGTGAATCACCAAAACAACAAGATAAACAATATATATTGGAATCTGCTTATAAAACTACTTCTTCCATTAATTGGAGACTTTTTACTTGGAAATTTTTACATAGATCTTTCTATACACCTTTAATGATGAATAAAATAAATAATAAAGACAACTTATGCAAGAGATGTAATGTAGAAATAAATGCTGATTGGGCACATATGTTTTATGACTGTATAAAATTGAAGGAATATTGGAAGTTAATCAATGATTTTTTGCAGGCTCTTTTCACAGATAATTTCATTGTCTCTAAATCACTTATATTATTTAACACTCCTGTTCCTAAAAGTGTTAAAAAAGTTAAACTTCCCTTATTATGGTCCATTCTAGCAGTGGCTAGAAAAATAATAACCAGAAATTGGACTTCAGATACTCCTCCTTCATTTAATGAATTTAAAAATGTTATGACTGAAGTGTGTCATATGGAATTGATGACAATAAAATCAAGAACTACTAGAAAAACGTCTTACTATATTATATGGGATACTTTACAAAACCTGTTAAAAAAATCTTAGTTTCAATAGTAAGACATTACAGTTTAATCAATTGATTTGATTTGTAGTGGATGTCTCTGTAAATACTTTGGTTATTTTATTAAATGTTATAACTATTTACATTTTAATTGCTTGTATAAGATTGTTATGATATTTATTTTGTATGTTAAAAACAATAAACTTGTTTTAAAAAAAAAAAAAGTGGTGCCCTGACATCCACTCACCCACCTATGAAAATAAGTGCTCAGTTCAGCAACATATTCACACACACTTTCATCTGCCTTGCATCTATGCTCACAAAACTTTTTCCTAGAAGTTTCAGCTGTTAGCATAAAAAATTCTAACAAACCATTCTTAACAGCAGTATAATTAAAACAGTCAATGTCAGACATTTTGGACAAATTAGTTACAGCTTTACCATGGAGTAAGGGGGGTCAGGAACCGTACCCAGAGCCTTTGATCAACATCATACTGTCTACATACCCTCTCAAACATATGAATGAAGCTATCAAAATTATCCCCCTCTTTAAACTGTGGAAGAAATTTACTGACCTTTTGTGCTTCTGGGGTCTGGGTTACTCCCTTCCCCACTACTTCCATGACTCTGGCGAAGAGTCAGCATCTCCTTTTCGTGCTGTCTCTGCCTTTCCTTTCTGAACTTCCAGGTGTAGCAGTTTCTCATTCTCCTCAGCCTGTAGACGTCTTAGTCTCTCTGCTGCTTCTGTTTCCAAATACCTGGCCTCCAACTCAAGTCTCTTTAGCTCCAGATGGATTTTAAGTCCTCTGCAGAAAGGTTGAGCTGAACATTCTCTGAGTGTTGTACATCTCCACGGCCAGTCTGATCGTCCTCCTGATTGCTGTTTTCTGATGCAGCTGTGACCAGAGCTGCAATCATGTCTGCCTTAGTCAGGTTTACATGCACCAGTCCCTTAGCCTGGCACATTTCAGCCAACTGGATCCTTGACAGCTTGCCATACTCCTCTCCATGATTAACTAAGCTAATAACACAGTTGTGATCTGAACTCTATATTCACTGCGTGTGTGATTTAGAGTACAAAAACACCTTCAGTGATCACTGTACACAAGCTACGGGAATTCACTATCCACACCACTACAAGGCAATTGCCAACTAATTAATATGCTGAGTGGGTATCCTACCTCTGCCAAACAATTAATATGTGACATCCGTGCATTGGCCAAGTAATCAAGGAACCTCAATCCTCGCCACTAAGACCAGTGAGGGGCATCCACACTGGGAAGAATAACAAATACACACACAGTAACTTACATTTTCCCTTAATAGCACACAGAGATCACAGTCAGTCTGGGTTCTCCCTCCCTCTCTCTCCAGATCCCCAATAAGACTCCCCACTAGCACAGCTATAGAGTGAGGTCCTTAGCCAGGGTCCCAAGCCAAGTCCTCCTAGCACTCTCTCTGTCCAACCAGTGCTTTGTGTCACAAGTGCACAAGTAGCTAAGACACACACACACTTTCAGATATGATTTATATACAACCACAGAGACACGTCTGGGGAAGGCTGGCACAGGTTCACTAGCTGTGACCCTTCTGTCCAGGCTATAAGGTAGTAATCAGTGCCATCAGGACCCTTACTTATCAGCTACTAAAAAGGCCCTTACCAAAGGGTGTCCAATTATTACTGTACAACATTATTATCCAAATAGTAAGTGAGACTGAGCAGCAAGGCTTATTTAGAGTGGCTTTCTACAGTATTACTATATACACGCAAAGTACTCTAGAGCTTAAATTACCTCTACACAAAACAGCCACAGTTGAAAAGTTTAAAAGTATTTAATAAATAATAAAAACACAAGAGAAATCTCCATAATTCAACATAGTGCTAGTCAGGAGTTCAGAGATCACAGGAAAATGCTTAAAATAATACTATAGAACAGTCTGACCTTAATACAGGAAACAGCCAGACTAACTATTTTCTATCTATTTCTAGGAGAGACACTAGAGTCCAAGATCCTACTTACATACAGACAGAGCAAAGCAAGTGCTGGTGAGTGGTAATTTCTGAAGACAAACACAAAATGCTCTCTTTCTGTCTCCTGCTGACTCATTTTAGATTACATCATTCTTAACAATTCTCAGTATTCCCAGGCTAAGAGAAACTCTACATTAACATTTCTTAGTAAGCTTGCACCCGGTCAGGAAACTACAGAAATTAAAGATATATATGTAAAATCTAGCAATTAACTCTAGTCTCAAAACAACAGAAAGAATTTGCTGGTTCAGACACCACAGCTCCGAGCCCTGAGATCAAAACAATCATAAAATGCTTAACTTATCAGCTTTCTTACAGCAGAGTGCACGGTTGTTACATCTTTGCAGTTCAATATCCAAAACAGTCTTTTCACAGTAAAGAGAACATGCTTGCGGCTTATATTAATATTTACAAATGACAGAACTATCTACAAAATTCTATCTAGCTAGCCTGGCAGCCTTCACATATCTTCACACGCTCTACTATACAATTACAAAGAGAATGGTGCATTTGAATTTTAACAATCAGCAAGCTTTACTGTTAAGGAATTTTTTTCTTTAACAAACAATTCAACAGGCTGGCTTCACCACCTGTATTTTTAATATGCTGCAGTTCATATTAGCTGTGGACTACAAATGTTTATCATCTTCTACCGGCTACTACTCAAGTACACTATGCTAAAAAGTGGGAGGGTTACCTCTTTCTGTCTTGGATTCTGGAAACATACAATAGGAAGTCCTTGTTGTCTCTCTTTGAGGTCTCCATATATAAATGGAAACTAGAAGGTGACCTCCAAGACCTCTCATGGTTACTAGTGAAATGAGAGATACAGCTGTCTGAGTAACAGAACGAAGCAGTCTGTTCACATGAAACACATACTGTACACTACCCATAAGGTAACAAAAGTCTCCTTCAGACCTGGCCATCAGAACAAAACTTAACACACCCCTCTAGGGAGGTTATTCCTAAAAGCACTCCATCAGGCAATTACAGCAACAAGTACTGCCATTTTATACCGATTTCATTGGGCATACTATGATTTGCTACATGCTTGCTATAATTGACATGTTAAATCACAGCTATAAAATCTAAACCACCACATCTCATACCCATTACAGCAAGATTTACAATGCTGTACAATACCCCTAAGAAATTCTTGCTTAATAATGGGCAAAGCCCACCCGCTCTCCCAGATGTGCAAAGAAGTTACCAACATCTCCAATCTCTAAATGTACCAAACACAAACTTGGAGAAAAATGAAAAGGTGAAAAACAAAAATAAAAATCACAGTCCTGCAAACAAAAATGCTGACTGCAAAAGCCTGGAAAGCTTTTTGTTGTGACATTCTGAAACTTGCTTTAACTGTACATGACAAACCATAGGTTTCCCAATTTTAGCAAACAAAGTCAGAGTCACAACAGAGAAATCAGCAAATGAAAATCCCTAGTAAGCAAGCAAATGCAAGAGGTAGGATAGAGATAAATAATATTCAGAAAGCAGCTAATGTTTTTCCAATTTTCCAACAAATGATGCACAGCAAGACAGAATCAAAACAGCCCTGAAAAGGCAGCAATAGAAGAAATTCTCTTTTCCCAAGAGATTCAGACTCTGCAAAGGCAACAATGAAAGTCCTACAGGACTATTATCATCTCCAGTAGAACACTTGGCAAAACAGAACTAGCTCTGGGATAGGTACTTTAAATCTCTTGAAAATTAATTTAAATTCAGCACACTAATCAGTGTTCATTTCACCAACTAGGCTGAGCAACACGGAAATATGTGCTTCCATCCATGCGGGTATTAGAGAGGTAGTAGTAACTGTGAAGATCTCAGGCTGTAATCCGTCTTTACCTGCTAAACATGATAGTTAACTGTCTTTCTTTGTAATATGTAGCTTTTGCTGACAGAGCTGCTGTTAGGAGTTTCTTTGCTATGAAAGGGCTTCTTGCTTGTAGTGAAAGACTTATGACAGGAGAAGAATACACATATTCTTTAACTGGAGATCTTATTTCACTTTCTGTTTCCAAATTGTCCATGATTCCATGTGCTGACTGACCATATAAGAACTGCTGTGCGTCTCTGGAGCATTCATTAATTTGGATCTGTTATAATCACTGCAAATCTCCATTTCAAACCATTCTCAAGACTACTGATATGGCAGTCGTGTCTTGTTTGAAACATACATCATCATATGAACACCAATATTTAGTGCATGAACTTGCATTTTGTCTAACAACTAACTTTTCCATTCTTCTAGTACACCTCTTCTAGGAACAGGCTGCGCATTTTCCTGAGTCTGGTTAAAACTATACTCTAGTAAGAAACCACACAACTAAATGGTTTAATACTCTCAAGATTCTACATGTATAAACATTTAGCAACATTCAGGAATAACCTGGAATCCTTACTGAATGGAAAGGATGCAAAAGGGAGAGCATTATTCCACACTGACTCCCTAATGGAAGTGCAAAACCTGTAATACAAGGACCTACCACTCAAAAAAATATATATACTCTCTGATATCTTGAAAAAGTACTTCTGCAGGGAAGCAAGGTAGGCTGTGCCCCACCTGCAATTCCCAACATGCCACCCCACACCCCTGCTACTTATACACACTAACTTTGAGGCCTTCTTATCTTGCATTACGAGGAATACTTTGAGGTACAATAACCTCCAAATTACCATATATTTCCCTACTCCCCCTACACATGGCTAGTGTATTGCTTTTCCGAGGATCACGGTTGTGGTCCTCAGAATATCACCACACACCATTCCCATTCTGTTTACATAATGTCAGAGAGGTATAACCAAGGATCTGCCTTGTGAAAGACCTTGTCGGCATAAAGCAGACATACATACTTTGCCAGCTATTCATAGAGTCAAAAACAGTGAATATTGACACCAACAGCTTTTATAACATCCTTAAATATGCAGAGGAGTAGAAGCACTTTGAACATGGATATCCCATCCTCTCCTTATACCCCCTTTTTAAGAGAAAACAGACTTCCTCACTGGCCAAATAATAAATTCTCCCACAAAAGCGAATTTTCCTTAAAGGAAGAACTTGCCTCAACTGACTGATAAAAGACAGTAACTCTACATCATATAAACATTTTCCTCATTGTTACGTGAGGAAGGAGGACGAGGCAATCTTTTTTCACCACCTGAACTTTGCAGGGACCTGCAGAAATCCATGTCTTGATATTCTAGCCATAAACAGATAATGAATACAACAAACGCACAGATGTGAATCCCTGCTATTTGCAAAAGTCTTATTTACAGTCACAGATGAGGAAACAGTCAACCACTTCAGTGGCTTTCTTCTGGAGTTCTTCCTGCTGCATGATATACTTTTCTTTCAGGCCTCCAGGACTGCACAGAGTACGCAAAGGGTGGCCAAAACGGACCCAAGAGAGTGAAAGCACCAACTCCCTGCTTGAGTTTATCCTTCTGAGAATATACCACAGCATCTTGTATTATGCCGGTTCTGCCATCACACTCTGCTCTTGCTTGTGCAATCCAGTTGTGATTAGCACCTACAGATCTATTTATTTCAGCTCTGCTGCCATCAATTCTGTTTGCTCAAGCTAATAAATCACACCATGGTTCCTGGGGCAAAAGTGTAGTATTTTGCGTTTGTCTACAACATATAGCAACTGCCACCTGGTCAGCCCTTTTAATTTTTCCTTAGACTATTTCCAATGGTGTACACAATATTGTGTTACCAGTGAAGAGAATGATCCTTTTCTCTATTCACAAAGACTTGTCTAAAGCACACACAGTGAACACTAATGGACAGAAGACTGACACCTGTAGTACTTATCAGTTACCAATTCCTGAGATCACTGCTATCAGCTGCTTATATGGGACAGAAACAAAGGCCTTGGAGAAGTCGGGTAAGTCCATGTCTACTGGTAGTTCCCCTGTAACACAATCATGCAAATGAATAAGCTGTGACTTGCTTTGGTCATTGGCCCATGCTGGTTGCTCCCTCTTCCCCGCAGGGTTCTCACAGACTTCCCTATTTGCTCTTTTCCATGCTTCTGTATCAGCCAATAATCTGTTGAACATCTCTGTGATGGGAATCTAGCAATAAAATTGCCAGATTTCTACAAATTCTAGGAGGTGGTCCATCTAGTACTTGTGCTTTACCCCTCCTAAGGTCAGCTAGTTTCATCTCCACCTCTTCCCTTTCAGTCTTAATATCTGTCCACTGCTCTATGACTTAATTCCCACATAACAAAACAAACTTTCCATTCTATTTCACAGTGAAGAATGAAGCAAGATAGTATTCAGTACCTTTCCTTTTCCCATTCTAGAGCAATCTTCCTCCCATCTTTACTCACTCTGGTCAGGTCTACCCTTCCCATCCTCTTTTATGCTATGCACTCAAAAAAGTCTTTACGCACTATTCTATCCCACACAAGCTCCTATCCCAATCTAACCTTCACCTCCACAAATTCATCTTACATGCATTACTCAACTATACACACATTCAAACAAACACATACTTGAACAATCATGCCAACCCTCCATCTTTCTGATGAACATTTGATGAAAAGAGAGTGATTCATATGCGTGTGTGTGTGTATGTATATATATATATATATATATATATATATATATATATATATATATACACACACACACACACATACACACACAGACATATATATATCAACGGACGGAAAACATATACACTATATATATATATATATATATATATATATATATATATATATATACACACATATCTTTTAGTTATGTACTTACCACAACTTTAGATGTTTGGGATCCATCTCGCTTACATTCTGTACTGATGGGTTCGGAGCCAATCCTCGGCTCCGACTCGGCACGCTATACTATAGAGCGAAGTCTCTAATTGGCTGAGCTATTGCATATCCCAGGATGCACCACCACCACTTCCCCAGATCTTGTTTGTCCGCACACATGCACACAGTCATAGACAGTTGAAATAACATTGCCAGGTGTTTCAAGATGAAACGGCTAAACTGAACCGTCCGGTCTCTTCTGATCTCCAAGGCAGGGGGAAGGAGGGTGGGTTATTAGGAATGTAGGCGAGATGGATCCCAAACATCTAAAGTTATGGTAAGTACATAACTAAAAGATGTTATGTGATCCTATCTCGCCTACATTCTGTACTGATGGGACAGCGTCCCTAGCACCGGATTCCTGGGTGGCTCACTGGAAAACACTCCTGAGAACTGTGGAACCGAAGGAAGCTCGCCCCCGAGATGCCACATCCAATTTGTAATGAGAAATAAAGGTGTGAGGAGAGGACCAGGTAGCCACAGCACAAATGTCACTAATGGCAAGCTTGGAATGAAAGGCTGTCGAAGTAGCCATAGCCCTTGTAGAGTGAGCTTTCACAGTGGTTGTAAGCTCTCTATTAGAAAGAAAATAAGTATGACTGATACAGTCTCTGATCCACTTGGCAATAGTGACCTTCGTGACGGCTTTGCCCAATTTATTGTCTGAAAAGGACACAAACAACTGATCTGTCTTCCGTGTTTGATGAGTCCTAAGTAGAAACGCAATTGCCTGTGAACATCCAATGAATGGAAGATATATTCCGCTCTGTCTGAGTAGTTGGGGAAGAAAACTGGGAGTTCCAATGACTGTTGGAGACAAAAACTAGAACAAACTTTGGGAACAAAGGATGGATTAGGTCTGAGGGATGCTCTATCCTTGTGAAAAACCAGGTACGGTGGTTTGACACACAGGGCTTGAAGTTCCGAAACTCTTCTGGCTGATGTAATTGCCACCAAAAAGGCAGTCTTCCAAGAAAGAAATTTCAAGTCACAAGTTGCTGCCGGTTCGAAGGGGGAAGAGGTCAAAGCACCTAATACGAAATTAAGATCCCACGGTGGAGCGGGATGAGAAACTGGAGGTCGAAGCAGCCCAGCACCTTTCATGAAGGCTTTACACAACTTATTGCTCATCAAAGGTGGGTCTATACTTTCATGAAAATTAGAAATAGCTGCTAATTGAATCTTAATGGTAGAGACCGAAGAACCTTGATTGAATAAGGAAGCTAAAAATTTCAAAACTTCAGACACCGGGGCAGTGATGGGATCTAATCCCCGGAGTTGGGCCCAAATAGCGAATCTCCTCCATTTGCTATTATACATCTTTTTGGTCGAATTCTTGTGGGCCGAGGACAAGATATGTATGACTGCCGAGTCCAAAATGTGGTTCCTGACTATAGTCGGAAGTGGAGGAGCCAAGCTGTTAACCTCAATGAGTGGAGGGCTGATGAAGCTGTCCCGACTGGTGGATCAAGAGATTTGGAACCTGGTCCAGAAACCATGGACCGTTCAGTGCATATTTCTGAAGAAATGGCAGCCAGACTTGACGAGGCCAGTATGGGGTAACTAGAATCATCTTGCACTGCAAGTGAATCGCCTTCTGAATCACCCTGGGAAGAAGGGGAACCGGTGGAAAGGCGTACAGTAGGCCGGAGGGCCAGGCTTGGACTAGGGCGTCCTTGGGAAACCCCCCTGGAACTGTGGTGAGAGAGAAGAACTGTAGACATTTCATGTTGAGGGGGGTTGCAAAGAGGTCGCAACAAGGAGTTCCCCATCTTCTGAAGATCTGAGTTGCCACTCTGTCGTTCAGAGACCACTCGTGCGGGGAGAGAATAGTTCTGCTCAGTCTTGTCGGCTATCACATTGGATCTCCCCGGAATGTGTGTTGCTACCAAGAAATGGTTGGTTGCAATAGCCCAATTCCATACTTTCATGGCCTCTCTGCAAACGGGATAGGACCTGGTCCCTCCCTGCTTGTTCAGGTACCAGACTACTGACATGTTGTCGGACTGAACGGCAATCATGCCCTGGGGGAGGTAACTGTGTAGCGCTCGTAGCGATAGAAGCACCGCCCTCATTTCCAGTATATTGATGTGTAGGGAACTCTCGTTGGGATGCCACTTGCCTTGGACTGACCTGCCCAGGTAATGTCCCCCCACCCCGTCTGGGAGGCATCTGTAGTCAAAGTGGCCACTGGAGGTGGAGGAACGAAGGGTCGCCCCTGATCCAGGTTGGAGGAAAGAAGCCACCAACGGAGGTCCTGTTTGCACGTCTCCGTGATTATAATGAGGTGACTGAGAGGGAGATCCTGATACGACCACTGGACTGACAGGAGCCACTGAAGAATCCTCATGTGCAATCTTGCTAAGGGGACTACGAGAACGGCAGCCGACATGGAACCCAACAGTTGTAGGACCATCCTTGCTGGGGCTCGGCATTTGGAAAGCAATGCTCGGACTTGAGATTGTAATGTTTCTATCCTCTCTGCAGGAAGATAGACCCGCATTTGCTTCGAGTCTATCTCTACTCCGATAAACCGTATGCGCTGAGATGGCAGCAACACCGACTTTGCCCAATTGAAGGTGATTCCTAGGGAGTTGCCTAGAGAAATAGTGGCTGCTAGGTTTTGTAAGAGTAGACGCCTGGAGGTGGCAGTTAGGAGCCAGTCGTCTAGGTATGGAAACACCTGGAATCCTAGACTTCTCAGGTGAGCAGTCACCACCGCCAAACATTTGGTGAACACCCTGGGGGCTGTGGTGAGATCAAAGGGCAGTGCACAGAACTGGAAATGACTGTCTCCCAGGCTGAAGCGCAAGTGTCTCCCGGACGCCTGATCTATCAGGATGTGATAATAGGCGGCCTTGAGATCTATGGAGCACATCCAAACACCTTTCTCCAGCAGCGGGAGAATGGATTGTAAGGTGACCATCCGGAACTTGGACTTCTTGACAGAACAGTTGAGCTTGCTGAGATCCAAGATGGGTCTCATGTCCCCTGTCTTTTTTGGCACCAAAAAGAATCTTGAGTAAGTCCCTAATCCGGTCTGGTCTTCGGGGACCGGTTGGATGACTCCTTTTTGAAGCAGCTTTGAAATTTCGATGGCTACGAGATCCCGTTGACTGGGTGATGGGTCCGGGATTTTTCGGGATAGTGGGGGGGGGGCTGAGAAAAGGGGATGTTGTAACCTCCGGCAATGATCCGGAGCACCCATCGGTCCTGAGTGATATACTCCCAGGCCTTTAGGTGCCTCGAAAAACGACCCCCGACTGGCTCCGGAGCGGCACAGTCGGGCAATCCTTCAGGGATGTTAGAAGGTTGAGGAGCCACGAAAGGACTCGCGGTCTCCAGTGTTGCGGGGGCCTCTGCCGCCTCTGGGACGGCGTCTTCCTGAAAAATTTCCCCCTCTGCCTCTAGAAGGGGGATCATCCTGCTGTGAGGGCTAAGTCTTCTGAGATTTGCGGAACCACATTTTCCCCCCTCTTCTAGCCTTGGGATAAGGCCGGAAGGGAGTGGAAAACTGTGCCCCTATGGCAGTCAAGGTCTTACCCTCTTGTTCACAACGGGTCAAGGTGTCCTTTACCTTGGGTCCAAACAAGGAGGACCCATCAAAGGGAGCGTCGGCAAAGGAAGACTTGAAGGCCTCCGCAAAATGACACAGGCGGAGCCAGGCTTGTCTCCGTAGAGCAACACCTGTACCCACCGCTCTACTCGCCCCTTCGGCCGCATATGAAATGAGCCTCATGGACGAGTTCGATATTGATGACAGGGTAGCCAACTGAGAGCTAACCATTTGGGCCAACTGCTCAGGTAGGTTACCAGAGAGGGTATCTGAAAGCTCCTTGACCAGATCCCTCTGAAGTCTGGTGAAGTGCGCCAGGTAATTCAGAGACCTTAAAGTAAAGGCTGCTGAAGTAAGGGTGCGCTTCCCGTACCGATCCATACTCCTGGACTCCTTATTAGGAGGATGGACGGACGTCGAAGCCTCTGCCACATCTTGCTGGGTAGCAGATGCCACCACCAGGGCATCTACGGCCACAACTTTAGATAAGAATTCCTTTTCGCGGGGGGCTGACAGAAATTTATTTGGGCGAGCTGGCACCGGTTCCACAGAATCCGGGTGCTCCCACGCCCTTCGAGAGATCAAATCCAGGAGCTCATCGAAGGGCGGAGACACCCAGGAGGCGGAAGGCTGAGCCCCGAAGGCCTTGAGGAAGACCGACTCCTCAGCGGAAGGGGGTTTGGACTGCCAGTCGCCTCGTTGCTTGAGGATTTCTAAGATGTCCACAAAGGAGACATCATCCGAGGACGACTTGGGGGACCCCTCCACATCATCGAGGTCGATGTCCGAGGTGAGAGACTCATCAGGCGAGTCGACGTGCTTCCTCTTACACTGCGTCTTCCTGGGAGGTTCCTCCAAAGAAGCCTCGGAAGGACCCCCAGGAAGGGAGGAATCCCCAATGGGGGTGACCTCAGGCCCCAGGGCTCCGCTGTCTTGAGACAGGGGGACAACAAAGGAACAAGTCTCCATGCCAAGGGAAGGTGTTGGAGAGATGGTGGAGGTAGCCAAGGAAGATTTGGCTAAAGCACTCCTCATGGCCCTGAAGGCCGGACCCCCCCCCCCCGAGTCCTGGGAAGGTCCGACCCCCGAGGCCACAACGGTAGAAGGCACTCCCGCAGCCGACGCACTGAGAGGGAGGCTCGGTACGAAAGCATCAGACCCAAAGCGTCACCCCCGGGGCCGACCGAGGAGGTCCGTGTACCGAACTCCGATCCGAAGGTCAGGGTTGGAGTAAGGGTCGGAGCCGACCCGAAAACCTCCACCGGCTCCACCAGCACCGACTCCAATGGTGCCGAGGCTGTTGGAGGAGGAACCAAGACAACAGGGTGGACAATCGGCTCCGGAGCCGACTGGGCTGGAGCCGAGACTAACTTTTGGAAGATTGGAGACTGAAACAGCCTTTGCAGCACCCTGTCAATATCCGAATCGGACTTCCTCGAGGACCGAGAAGAGACCGATCGGGCCCGAGTTGACTTCTCCGCCGGTTCCGAAAGACTGGGGGACCGGCTCCGAATAGTCTCAAGCAGTATCGGCGCCGAGGGAGATTCCACCAGCACAGCAATTTCCCTCGGAGCCGACGGGGACTTCGGCACAGAGGTAGAAGAGTCTGAGTGTGTGACCTTTCTCGGCTCCGAAACCATTGGAGCCGAAGAAGGTGACACACCTCTCGATGCTCGAGCGCTCAGCTCCGAAGACAGAGGAGTCGAGGCAGGAGGCACAGAGGCAGACCGTTCCGAACTCGGCTCCGAGGTCCGTGGAGCCGACGGAGAAGCCTGCCTTGATTTCTTTGCTGTCGGCTCCGACGGGCTGGTCGGAGCCGAAGACGACTTCTTCCTGGAAGGAGAGGGGGAAGAAGATAAAGCCTCCTCAAAGGAAGGGGTGATCATCCCTTTCAATATCAATTTGTTTTTCCTCTCTTGGAGGACACGGGAAGAAAAGGCGTGGCATACACTGCACGACTCTTGAAGGTGCTTAGGCCCTAAGCAATAAACACACATCGAGTGATCATCTGTTATAGACATCTTATACCCACACTTGGTACATTTTTTAAAACCCGAAGGTCTATGTTCTTTCGACATCACTAGAAAAACACAAACAACCACTAGGGACAAAAAGTAAGCACTGAGAACCAAATCCCTCTAACTTAAGCAGGATTTGACCTAAAGGCTCCGAAACAGACAGACAGTTAAAAACTATAACAATGGTCTAACAGAGTGCGAGGGCAAGGCCCCTCTAACTAAAACGGGACCTAGATGACAATGTACAAGTACCACACAAAAAAAAAATCAACAGCAATTTTAACAACACAAAAAAATCCTGACTAGAGCGCGAGGAAACCCGTACCAACAAAAAGCGGGAACCTAACGCTATGAAAAATTCACACAACTTTTCCTCACAAAAACACTCAACAAGTGATAAGTAGCTGTTAAAACAGCTTTTGGGTGAAAAATCAGAGAAATTCTGACAGAAAATTTGTCAGTAGAGAATACTTAGCCCAGCCAAGTCGAGACCACGTCTATTGCTATCAAGCGGCAAACGAGATCTGGGGAAGTGGTGGTGGTGCATCCTGGGATATGCAATAGCTCAGCCAATTAGAGACTTCGCTCTATAGCAGGAGTGTCCAACCCGCGGCCCGCATGCGGCCCTCAAAGCTCTTCCATGCGGCCCGCGACCCTTAAATTTAAATTTAATTGAAATTTAACTTTTTTTCCGTGTGTTTACACGTCCGTGTACTTCTGCTGTTCTGCGCATGCGCCAACTTTCTTTTTTTCACGTTTTTTTCATACCAGCGTCTTTACGCTGGTATGCGCATGCGCGAAAACACCGTTCGGTCGTTTTTTTCATTTGCGGTGAAGGAAGGAGTGAGATTGCGGTGAAGAAAGTGGATTTATTTTACTGACTACTACAACATCTATTCTACAGCAGTAAAAGGTAAGCTAAGCTATATAATTATAGTTGACTGAAGGATGCTTAATATTGGACCTAGAGTAGACTGTTAAGATTGATGGCTTATCCAATACATGAGGAGATGGGCAGACTGGGAAGTGATAGTTGTGCATACCTGGCATAAATGTCTGTGCTTCTGTAAGTCAATAACGAGACAAACTTGGATAGGAGTTAACAAAAAAACTTGGATCCGTTTTGTTTTTTTTCTTCTTCACTGCCTTGTCTGCATGTTTTTTTGTGTGACCCAATGCATATTAACTCAACCTGTCCATTGCTGTAACCCAACACAAATTAACACAACTTGCCCATTGCTAAGTACCTCTTGAAAGAAGCTGGATTGCTGCTATGCATTTTTAAATTGTGACAGAGCTGACATGTTAACATGCTGCACATACTTTCGTAATGTTATTCTCCTGCTGTAATATACTACAGTACTGATGAACACTGTTCTGGCTTGCTTCCGTGTGCTGTTCTCCCTTTTCACAGAACCCATCAGTCTTTGATGTGACCATTTGTTTTTCCATTTGTAAGTTATAATTTTCATTTTTATTTACAGAGTAAGTTAGCTACACTAAAAAACAATTTCAGATGTTAGCTGGGACAAATGTCCACGTTTTACAATACCAGGAACAATAATTGAAACATTAAGCACTTGGAAAAATTACTAGATCTCAGTAGTTCATGTAGGTGTGCAGTAACATTAATTATAAGTGGAGAGCTATGTGTTTACAGTGGGAGAGTGCTACAGTTCAGGCAGGTAGTATTGACAGTAAGGTACCGCTTCATATTCTGAGGTGCATCACTTGTTTTAGCCATTGAAAACCTCGTCTGCTATCGATGTCTTCATGGAGATCAATGCTATTTTAAAGCATGAATTCCTTATAATTTATGGGCTCTGCAGTCAACAAGCACTGTAAACATGATTGCATTTCATTTATTGTGCTTTACATTTATAGTCTCCAGTTTTACTCCGTCACTTTCTGCCTGCTTATTCAACATGGCGTCACACATCTGGTGAGGTAATGTAGACAGGTGTGAATAATGCAGTTGCAGTATGTGAAGCTGTTAATCTCATTAGTTTCTTCCATATTGGTGGAATGTGCAATAGCGAAAGTGAGCCCAAAAGCATCATCCCTGGACTTTGGGATAATGTTCTCTAAAATGTTCTTTAGTGGTCATGCTTTAATTTATTTAACAAAAAAAGGTGTGGGAATTAATGATTCTGGTTTTAGGACTGTTGCTACTAGGACTACAGAGGTACTGTTATCTCTCTACTGAAGCGCAATCAGACCTTATATTGAATGTAGGTACTGTTATCTCTATACTGAAACTTGGTCAGACCTCATATTGAATATAGATCATTACTTTCTATATATCTAGTTTCAGATCTTGAGAATACAGAAGAGTTCCATGTCTTTACTTGCAAGATCTGTACAGTTAGCAATTTGTTATATGCCAGACAACTAGATGCACTGCAGTTATATTCAGTCTACTTTAAGTTAAAAAAGTAGCTCTCATTTAACAGTCTAAATTCTAAAAAATCTAGGACTTTTTATGGTTCTGGCAGAAGAAGTTCTGTCTGCCCCCATTGCTAGAAGATTTGTATTCTAAAAGACCATAAAAATCACAATTCTAAGATTCAGATCTGGGCTCAGCCTCAGCAGTAGGAGGCCATCACTTCAACAGAAGGCTGTCTTTCCTCATTTTTCTTAAGTGCATGTGTGAAACTACTTGTTAAGAAAGATATCCCAGCCATCCTCCAGCTTAGTACTTTATGTTGATGTATAGCCTCCTTGTTTTGGAGGTTCACTTCATTCTTTGCAGAGGGGCAGTAAAGCAAGTGGTGTGTCGTAGCTTTAGTTTATGATGCTTCTTTTTTTTTTTTTGGTCCTCACTTGCCGTTTGCCCCCAGGCCATTTCTGTTGACTCAATGCGGCCCTTGCAATTGAAAAGGTTGGACACCCCTGCTCTAAAGCAAAAAACACAGCATCAATGAGACCGGATGGTGTCCCCGGCTGTGTGCTACACGAACTCAATGAGGAACTAAACCCACACATAAGGCTGCTGTTTAATCTTAGCCTTACTACAGGATACGTACCCAAAGAATGGCGTACGGCAACTGTGGTCCCACTCCACAAAGGCGGTGCTTCTACGGACCCTGGAAATTACCGCCCCATAAGCTTGACGAGCCTTGTCTGCAAAGCTATGGAGAGGATCATAATGGAACTCATAAATAAAGACATTGGGGACCTACAGACACTGGATCCTACACAATTTGGCTTTGTCAAGGGCAGATCCTGCCTCTTGAACTTGGTCGACTTTTTCAAAACAGTCACTAAGGCCATTGATGAGGGTAAGGCAGTTAACACAGCCTACCTTGACCTAGCAAAAGCGTTCGACACAATACCCCACTCGGGCATCATAGAAAAGCTCACCAGCTTAGATGTAAACCCATATGTCACAAGATGGGTTGCAAACTGGCTCAAGGACAGAACCCACAGGGTTAGAGTTGCTGGTGCCATGTCAGACTCTAAGCCGGTCACGAGCGGTGTCCCACAGGGCTCAGTCCTGGGCCCCCTCTTGTTCGGCATTTATTTTTCTGAAGTGCAGGCAAACATAGGGGGATTGTGGCT
Organism: Protopterus annectens; assembly: GCF_019279795.1. Taxonomy (NCBI): domain Eukaryota; kingdom Metazoa; phylum Chordata; order Ceratodontiformes; family Protopteridae; genus Protopterus; species Protopterus annectens. The sequence goes on from NC_056729.1 coordinate 388,107,903, forward strand.
GACAAAATTTGCAGATGACTGCAAACTGGGCACCATAATTGACACTCCATCAGACACAGACATCCTCCAGAGAGGTCTCATAGAAATGGATAACTGGTGTCAGAGCCATGGCCTTAAGCTAAATGCCAAAAAATGTATAGTCATACCCTTTGGGAAAAACAAGGTAACCCCTAATTACCACACAGGTGGTAATCCATTAAACACGGAAGACGTTATCAGGGACCTGGGGACCCAAGTTGACAGTAACCTCTCTTTTGACACTCACATTGCCAAAGTGGTTAGGAAGACCTTCTACATTGCCCACCTGATCATGAAGGGATTCACATCCAGATCAGGAGAGGTCATTGTACCCTGTACTCTTCACTTATCAGACCAATGATTGAGTACAACGCCCATTCGGAATGTACCTTACCCGACACCTGCAGCAGTTGGAAAGACCCCAAAAGTTCCTCACCAAAAGGATAAAGGGGCTCAAACATATATCATACGCTGCCCGACTGAAGAAACTCCAGCTCTATTCAGTCGCATACCGTCTGCTCAGAGGTGATCTGTGCCTGACATACAAGGCCATTTCCAACCTGGAATTAATGGACATGCTCCACCTCAAAAAATCCAAATCCACCAGAGCCACGAGCAAGAGACTTAAACCTCAACACGGATATAAATAGGACGTGCTGGAAGGACAGATTCATCACCCAGAGACTCCCTACACTATGGAACAGAATCCCAGTCCATGTGAGGCAGAGCCCCTCACTGACTCTGTTCAAGAGAAATCTTGACGAGTGGATGGGAGATCGTAGGTTTACCCCGGGAATCATCTCTGTGTCACTGCTGGACAGAGGCACAGCAAACTAATGGGTATAGTATTCTCATCCTAAGGGGTGGTGAAAGCCATACACACTCTGGCTAGGCTTAAAAATGCCCTAGGGCAGATAGCCTAGTATGAACCTATGAACCTATAAGTTCCTAAATCGCAAACAACTAGGTCAACTCTTGGGGTGCATTGTTAATGCAGTAGTTTCTTGTGACTTCCCTAAGGATACAATAATTCATTTTTTGGCATTTAGTTTTATTCCATGATTTTGTCACCAGTTATTTATTTCAGACAAACCTTCATGTTGCATGTCTAATAACTGGCCCCACTTTTATATGTAGTCTAGTGTTTGGTCATGTGCATTTTTCAAGATATTTGATATAAGTCTGTAAACTGTGGGTATGAGTACTTTTGGAAGTGGAATAGTGAGTGCATGTTTGAAACTTTGAGGTAGTCTGCGATCAGAGACAGGCTAGGGATAAAGGTTAGTGGCTGAGCAAGTGTGGAGCAGCCTGTGTTGAGAATCTTAGGTTGAAGGTAATCATATTTGGGATTATATTTTGTAGTCTAATTTGTGCATGTGTTCATCCACTGCTTTATTGTGGATTATTTTGAAGTTGAAATCTGGGATTTATACTACTTTGTGGTATTTGGCATGCCAGTGTGTGGATTGTTGAACAGCCCTGTTTTGGGGAAGTATTTTGTATGAGTTGAAGGGCTTTTATTGTGTTAGTATGTTCACCTTCCTGAATTTGCACTATTACTTTTTGCAAGCAAAGTAGCTGAACTTTAAGTTGTTTCTGATTAGCTGTTTAATGTTAGAACTGAGGTATTGTTATAGTCAGTATGAAGGACAGATCTGTTTGCATTTTTTAGAAGTTTTTTATTGGAACAGATTAGTAGCTTTATCTCAACAAGGAGTGACGTGACTTTGTTGTTACTCTTAATAAAAACTTTTTTGAAGAAGTCCGCCATTCAGGTATTTTCATTGAAAGACATGCATTTTGATGCATTAAAGTTCATGAATTAGTGTAGCTGTTCATCATTTTTTGTTTAATTAGATATGATGGTGGAATGGAAAAGTAGATAGGTAAGAAAATGAATGTTTTGGAGATTTAAATTAAAAGTTGTAAAAAATTTGTGATGAAAATGTAGTACAACAGTTATGTTAATTAAATGTGGAAGTTAAATATCTAGAAAAATGAGTCGGTTATTATAGGGAGAATGAAGTATCATCTGTTATGTCATTAATAGAAAGAAGGTGTGAAGGAGTGACAAAAATGTGTAGGTAACAGTTAAGGACTTGAATTAGCACTTGACCGGAATGCTATAATAGCACATATGTAAAACTAGAGAAGGACAGTACTTGCCTAGGCTTAACCTGCAAACACTTACTAAATCGGTCACCTTACCCCTAACCCTTGCTGTAAACTAACCTGCCAATGCACATAACGTGTATTCCCATCTGTAATACAAACCAGCTTACCTATTTCAGCAACTCAGATGTTTACTAAAATGCATATTCTGCAAAACATTTTTACGCTGCATTTCATGAGCGAATGCATGTTCATTAAAGTGCAGGGTGTGTGTGTGTGTGTGTGTGTGTGTGTGTGTGTGTGTGTGTGTGTGTGTGTGTGTGTGTGTGTGTATACAGTGGATATAAAACGTTTACACACCCCTGTTAAAGTACCAGGTTTTTGTGATATATAAAAAATGAGACCACAATAAATAATTTCAAAACTTTTCCCACCTTTATTGCGACCTATAACCTGCACAGTTCAATTGAAAAACAAATCTGTCAGGGGAAAAAATAAAAAAAATGTACAATACACTGGTTGCATAAGTGTGCACACCCTTAAACTAATGCTTTGTTGAAGCACCTTTTGATTTAATTACAGCATTTAATCTTCTTGGATACACACGAGCCATCAATTAAAGAAACGCTGATTAACCACAAATAAATAAAGTTCAGCTGTCCTAGTAGGATTTTCCTGACATTTACTCATTTGCCTGCTACAGCAAAAGCCATGGTTTGCAGACAGCTTACAAGGCATCAAAGGGATCTCATTGTTGAAAGGTATCAGTCAGAAGAAAGGGTACAAAACAATGTCCACAGCATTGGATATACCAGGAAACACAGTGAAGACAGTCATCAAAAAGTGGAGAAAATATGGGACAACAGTGATGTTGCAAAGGACTGGATGTCCCTCCAAAATTGATGAAAAGACAAAACAAAAAATGGTCAAGAAGGCTGCCAAAAGACCTACAGCAACACTGAAGGAGCTGCAGGAATTTCTGGCAAGTACTGGTTGTGTACTACATGTGACAACAATCTTCCATATGTCTGGACTATGGGGTAGGGTTGCAAGACAGAAGCCTTTTCTTACACAGAAAAACATCCAGGCCTGACTAAAGCTTTCAAAACAATACATAGTCTCCCAAAGGCATGTGGGAAAATGTGTTACGGTATGGTGAGACCAAGACTGAACTTTTTGGCCACAATTCCAAAAGGTACGTGTGGCCCAAAAACAACACTTGCCATCACCAAAAGAACATCCCCACGGTGAAGCATGGTGGTGGCAGTATTATGCCTTGGGGTTGCTTTTCTTCAGCTGGAACTGGGGCTTTAGTCAAGGCGGAGGAAATTATGAACAGTTCCAAATACCAGTCACATTTGGCCCAAAACCTTCAGGCATCTGCTAGAAAGCTGAAGATGAAGAGGAGTTTCACATTTCAACACAACAATAATCCCAAGCATACATCCAAATCAACAAAAGAATGGCTTCACCAGAAGAAAATTAAAGTTTTGGAATGGCCCAGTCAGAGCCCAGACCTAAATCCAATAGAAAATCTGTGGGTTGACCTGAAGTGGACTGTGCACAAGAGATGCCCTCGCAATCTGTCAGATTGCGCTTTTGCAAGGAAGAGTGGGCAAATATTGCCAAGTCAAGCTGTGCCATGTTGATAGACTCCTATCCAAGAAGACTGAATGGTGTAATTAAATCAAAAGGTGCTTCAACAAAGTATTAGTTTAAGGATGTGCACGCTTATGCAACCAGCGTATTGTATGTTTTTTATTTTTTATATTTTTCCCTTAACAGATTTGTTTGCTTTTCAATTGAATTGTGCAGGTTATAGGTCACATTAACAGTGAGAAAAGTTTTGAAATTATGTATTGTGGTCTCATTTTTTTTTATATATCAAAAACCTGGCATTTTAACAGGGGTGTATAAACTTTTTATATCCGCTGTATATGTATGTATTTTATTTTATTTTATTGTGAAAGCACAAAACAAATGTTTTTCTGGCTGCTTTAATATAAGTGAAAGGGAAGGGAAATAGCATCAAATGCTGGTATGTGGGATGGGCAGAAATGTTGAATTTAAATATTTTTTTTCTTGATGCTTGTGATGGGGGTGGGTTATGGTTGTGTGTTGTTGAGTGGATTTTCCTTAGTTTGTAGGTTGGGTTTTTATGTTGGGTTATGTTTTATTTTTGTGTGCTGTTTGTTTCTTTGTTTATTTTTGTTAAAACCGTTGGTGCTAGTTTCTGTTATGCCAGCAGTGATTTATTTTGTAAGGGAGTTTGAGTTGGTGTGACTGTGGAGTTGGTTTACTTAAATATGGGGTAGGCTTGCCCCCTGAAAAAAAACGCTTATTTTTTTATTTGGTTGTGTTGTTGTAGCTATTTTTTTTCCCCTGGTTTTCTTCACTTTTAATGTTCATTTGCGGTTTGTTTTGGGATTTTTTGGTTATACTTAAGATGTTCATTCTTTAATCTTTTCAAAGTTAATAGATATAATTGTGAATATTCATGTGTGTGTGTGTGTGTGTGTGTGTGTGTGTGTGTGTGTGTATGTATATGTATGTGTATATATATAGATGTTATGTGATCCTATCTCACCTACATTCTGTACTGATGGGTTCGGAGCCGATCCTCGGCTCCGACTCGGCAAGCTATACTATAGAGCAGGGGTGTCCAACCTTTTCAGTTGCAAGGACCGCACTGAGTCAACAGAAATGGCCTGGGGGCAAACGGCAAGTGAGGACCAAAAAAAAAGAGAGAGAGAAGCACCATAAACTAAAGCTACGACATACCACTTGCTTTACTGCCCCTCTGCAAAGAATGAAGTGAACCTCCAAAACAAGGAGGCTATACATCAACATAAAGTACTAAGCTGGAGGATGGCTGGGATATCTTTCTTAACAAGTAGGTTCACACATGCACTTAAGAAAAATGAGGAAAGACAGCCTTCTGTTGAAGTGATGGCCTCCTACTGCTGAGGCTGAGCCCAGATCTGAATCTTAGAATTGTGATTTTTATGGTCTTTTAGAATACAAATCTTCTAGCAATGGGGGCAGACAGAAAGTACAGTTTTGTACCTACCATAAATGTAGATGTTCGAGGATCTACATTGCTGCAGTCCTAACTATTGGGTAGTAATACCAAAGATGACCGACGCCATATCCTCAGTCTTTTCTTGCCCCAGATGTCAGAAGACCCTGAAAAGCTAAGGCCAAAACCAAATACCTGCACCAAAGAATATAACCTCACCTACACAACCACCCTTAAACACAGAGGGGGAGGGTAATTGGACTGCAGCAATGTGGATCAACATCTACATTTATGGTAGGTACAAAACTGTACTATGTTCTTCATTCCACATTGCTGCAGTCCTAACTATTGGGTAGAATCCCAAAGCAGAGGTAAGGGAGGCTGGCAAATCATAAGGAAGCAGGAACTGACAACATGCCTTGCAAAATAGCTGTGGCAAAACCAGCCCTAGACTTAGAGTAGAGAGGAAGGTGATAATGCTTAGAGAAAGTATGCACTGAACTCCAAGTAGCTGCCTCCAAAATATCCTTAGTGGCCACCCCTTAGAAATGCTGTAGAAGTGGCAGTAGCCCTAGTGGAATGAGGCCTAATTCCAGCTGGAATCTCCTTGCCATGATGGGAATAACAAAATGCAATGCAAAACCCAATCCACCTAGAAATAGTTTGTTTTGACACAGGCTTGCCCTGTGAACCCAAAGCAAAAGAAACAAACAACTGCTGAGACTGCCTAAAATCCTTAGTCCTGCTCAAATAATAACGCAATTGCCTGTGTACATCTAAAGTGTGCAAAATCTTTTCCCCTTTATTTTGGGGATCTGCATAAAAAGTAGGCAAATGAATAGTTTGGTTTAAAGCCACACTAGAAACCACCTTAGGCATAAAGGAAGGATTAGTACGAAAGATACCCTATCCTTATGAAAATCAAAAAGGCTCTACCGCCATAAGGGCCTGCAACTCAGAAACCCTTCTTGCAGAAGTAATGGCCAACAAAAAAGCAGTCTTCCATGACAAATATTTCAATTCAGCAGTAGCCGCAGGCTCAAAAGGTTGTAGAGTAAGTTTCTCCAACACAAAATTGAGATCCCAAGCAGGAGTAGGAGCTCACGTGGGGTCTTATATTCTTTGCCCCTCTAAGAAATTGCTTGAACAAAGGATGCGAAAACAATGGTGGGTCACAATCATAGTGAGCTGAAATTGCTGCAGCATGAATCTTAATGGAAGAGAAAGACAAACCTTTGTCCAATAACTCAGTAAGATATTGAAGAGCCACACTCAAATTAGGCTCAGAAATCTCCAAATTGTTTGCTGCACTCCAAAAATAAAAATCTCTTCCATTTTTGCACGCACACTTTCCTTGTACTAGGTCTTCTGGCTTCCATAATCACATTTAAAACTTGTTGAGGAAGTTGAGACCTGCTGTCTTTCAAAACAGAATATGCCAGGCTGTTAGATGAAGAGATTGAAGCTTGACATTGAGCAGGTGACCTCTGAGACAACAGGTGTGGAATCAAGGGTAAAGGCCATGGAGGCTTCCTTACCAGACTCCTCAGTAATGGGTACAGTGTGCTGCGAGGCCAATCTGGAGCTATTAAAATCATCCTTGGCTTGTCTTGTCTGACCTTTAGAAGCACCTTTGGGAGAAGAGGCAGAGGTGGAAAAGCATACACATGAAGATTTTGCCAACTGAAAGAAAGAGCATCCACTTTCCAAGCTGTGTGATGAAACCTCTTGCAAAACTTTGGCAGCTGGTGGTTTAGTGGAAACAGATCTATGTCTGGAGTTCCCATGACACTGTCAATTTTGAAATACATGAAGATCCAGTTTCCACTGTGGGGATCCATGATTTGTCTGCTTAACACATCTGCTAAGGAGTTCTGTGCTTCCGCAGAAACCTTGCCTGAAGAGTTAGTTGCAAGCTGAGGCAGTCTCCCATAAAATCATTGCTTGCCTGCACAATGGGTAAGAATGTGTTCCCCTTGTTTGTTGATGTACCACATGACAGTTGTGTTGTCTGTTAGAATCAACACCTGCCCTGGAAGAAGTAACTCCTTGAAAGCCATTAATGCAAACTGGACTGCTAACATCTCTTTCATGTTGATATGTAGATGCTGTAGTCTGGCAGGCCACTTGTCTTGTATCCACTTTCCATTTAGATGAGCTCCCCAAGCAATGTCTGAGGCATCTGCCGTTAGAATCTGACCTGGCCGGGTCACAGATCCTTGTTTAGGTGACATTCCTGAGCCCACCACAAAAATTCCTTTTGAATGCAAGGTATTATTTGAATGACAGTGTCCAAATCCTGGCAGTGCTGTGTCCATACATTTTGAGATACCATTGCAGCTTCCTCATATGCAGTTTGGCATTGGGAAGCACCAGAATACAAGATGCCATGAACCCTAAGGCTTGAAGGACTGTCCTTGCAGTCAGCCGGACTGAAGAGATAGTTGATGGAAGTAACTGGAAAGATTCTTTTGTTTGTCCGGGTTAAAAAGGCCATCTGGGCTGCTGTATTCAGTCTCACACCCAGAAAGCACATGTCTTGAGAGGGTACTAGACTGGACTTTATTAGAATACCCTAGGCATCTTAGCACTGCTATGACATAATCCAAATGCTGTAGAAGGTCTTCCTTTTCTTGAGCTAGAATCAGGCAGTCGCCCAAGTAAGGATAGATTTGAATTCCTTTTAGCCTGAAGTAAGCTATCACTGTGGATAAGCCAAAGGGCAATGCAGAGAACTGATAATGAGAATTTCCAGCTAAAAAACGCAGATACTCTGCAACTTAGTCTTATAGGCACAAGGTAAGGCTTCTTTGAGAGAGATCTAAAGTCTCATCCCAGTGATCCTGCCCAGCAGAGGTAAAAAGCTGCTGTAACGCCAACATTTTGAACTTGGGAATGTCCAGATAAGTGTTGAGGATAGATAAATCCAAAATTGGCCTCTCTGGCACAGGAACTGGCTGAATGGCCCCTATGTGGAGCAACAGAGAAATTTGCTTGTGAGCCTCTTGTCTTTGTAGAGGAGGACATGCCTCTGAAAGGAGGCATGGTATGGAAATAAATGAATGATATCCAGAACCCATCTGTCTTGGGTAATTAAATCCCAATTTCTTTGAAAAGAGACAGCCTTCCTCCCAAAGGTGCTGCCAGGCGAGAATGTACTGGCAGCTGAAAAGCAGGGTCATGGGTCTGCTTAAAAGGGGGACTGACCCGCCCACCCCTGCCCCCTCACCAGAAGTCTGAGCAGGGAACCTACCCCTAGACTGGGAATCATAAGAGGATAAAGTCCATCCCTTAGTAGGCTTTACTTAAACTACTCGGAGGCTGCACTGCAAAAAAATCCTAACAGTTTTGCATAGACTTAGCCTTGTCCTCCATTTTCTTCCACAGGAAACAACACATCAGACTGCAAAGGAGCATCCAAAATCCTTGTTTTAACATGCTCAGCTAAATTCTGATCTCTCAACCAGGCATGCCTACGAAGAACAGAACCAGTGGCAGCCACCAGGCCTGCACAGCATCAAAACCACATTGCAAGGAATGTTTACCCACCTGTTCAGACACTTGAACTAAATCCTGCAACTCTTTACACTCAATACCTTCTGCCAGAGCATCCACCTTAGATTTCAATTGTGAAAGGAGATAATTCTGATATTTTAACATGTGAAACTGACAATTCAACGCCTCATGGCTAAAGTGGACTTTTCTTACTTTCTTTCCCCAATCATATCTTTGCCCTTTGCCTCTAGGAGAGGAACAGGATTTAACAACAGACCTGCCTTCACTTAGGGCCCCTGAGAGACAGTTTCGGTCTGCCCTAGGACTCTTAAAAGATACTTATGAGCTTCAGGCACCCTGTAGTACCTATCCGTTTAACTGGGGCAGGAGGCAAAGAATCAGGATTGCATCTTCCACCACATTCAGAACAGGAGGTATAGCTAAAGGCCTATGCTGGGGTAAAACAAGAATTCCCTAAGCCTCTTCCTGGAATCAGAGAAATCTTGACCTTCCCATTTAAAATGCCCTCATGGAATGCAGAGTCTCTGAAAATGAAAAATCCTCAGGAGGAGAAGCTGAAGGAGTAGAATCATCCACATCAGAATCAGAATAAAAGGAGATACTCCTGCAAGTTCAGTCAAGACTCAGAAGCCTCCTAACATTGCTCAAAACTCTCAAACTCAGGTTCCACCCTAGGCCTCTTATCAGGAGGCATAGAACCTCTAATCATAGTAATCAAATCCTCTGCCATTTTAAGCATATGTTTCTTAGGCAAAGACCCTGAAGCACTAGGGAGAAACCCCACTGAAGTTAAACTTGGCCTGCCTCTCAAAGAAGCCTTGGAAACAGAAGGGGAGGCTCTAACCACCTTAGGAAGAGAGGGAAGAACAGCCACCTGAGAAGCCCCTCAGCCTGGCCTACTTCAGGATACATCCTGTAACAGTAAAGTCTCTCCCTGAGACTCCAAAGAAACACCTGGCAAAACTCCGCTCCACTGGAGCCTTCTAAAGATCCGACGCCTGGGACTGTCGGTTCTTCCACTCTAGGCTTTGCTGCTTTGTCCGGCATTTTATAATTACAACGCTTCCCAAAAACTAACCTGGCACAGTCTAATTGTTAAATCTAGCACAAAGGCGGCATCCAACAACAGGCCCTAAACAAGGTATACACAAAGTATGGTAATCCCTATGAGGTATCGGTTTCCCACAAGAAATACAGTTATTCACTTTTTCTGACATCCGTTAAATACTGAGGCAAGAAAATACTTAGCCAACTTTGATTCGGGTCTGAAACTCTGACTTCAGAAACTTTCAGAACGCCAACCAAAATTGCTTCTGCATCGGACCATGCGGCAAAAACTGGACAGCGGACTACCCAATAGTTAGGACTGCAGCAATGTGGAATGAAGAACATCTTCTTCTGCCAGAACCATAAAAAGTCCTAGATTTTTTAGAATTTAGACTGTTAAATGAGAGCTACTTTTTTAACTTAAAGTAGACTGAATATAACTGCAGTGCATCTAGTTGTCTGGCATATAACAAATTGCTAACTGTACAGATCTTGCAAGTAAAGACATGGAACTCTTCTGTATTCTCAAGATCTGAAACTAGATATATAGAAAGTAATGATCTATATTCAATATGAGGTCTGACCAAGTTTCAGTATAGAGATAACAGTACCTACATTCAATATAAGGTCTGATTGCGCTTCAGTAGAGAGATAACAGTACCTCTGTAGTCCTAGTAGCAACAGTCCTAAAACCAGAATCATTAATTCCCACACCTTTTTGTTAAATAAATTAAAGCATGACCACTAAAGAACATTTTAGAGAACATTATCCCAAAGTCCAGGGATGATGCTTTTGGGCTCACTCTTTCGCTATTACACATTCCACCAATATGGAAGAAACTAATGAGATTAACAGCTTCACATACTGCAACTGCATTATTCACACCTGTCTACATTACCTCACCAGATGTGTGACGCCATGTTGAATAAGCAGGCAGAAAGTGACGGAGTAAAACTGGAGACTATAAATGTAAAGCACAATAAATGAAATGCAATCATGTTTACAGTGCTTGTTGACTGCAGAGCCCATAAATTATAAGGAATTCATGCTTTAAAATAGCACTGATCTCCATGAAGACATCGATAACAGACGAGGTTTTCAATGGCTAAAACAAGTGATGCACCTCAGAATATGAAGCAGTACCTTACTGTCAATACTACCTGCCTGAACTGTAGCCCTCTCCCACTGTAAACACATAGCTCTCCACTTATAATTAATGTTACTGCACACCTACATGAACTACTGAGATCTAGTAATTTTTCCAAGTGCTTAATGTTTCAATTATTGTTCCTGGTATTGTAAAACGTGGACATGTGTCCCAGCTAACATCTGAAATTGTTTTTCAGTGTAGCTAACTTACTCTGTAAATAAAAATGAAAATTATAACTTACAAATGGAAAAACAAATGGTCACATCAAAGACTGATGGGTTCTGTGAAAAGGGAGAACAGCACACGGAAGCAAGCCAGAACAGTGTATCAGTACTGTAGTATATTACAGCAGGAGAATAACATTACGAAAGTATGTGCAGCATGTTAACATGTCAGCTCTGTCACAATTTAAAAATGCATAGCAGCAATCCAGCTTCTTTCAAGAGGTACTTAGCAATGGGCAAGTTGTGTTAATTTGTGTTGGGTTACAGCAATGGACAGGTTGAGTTAATATGCATTGGGTCACACAAAAAAACATGCAGACAAGGCAGTGAAGAAGAAAAAAAACAAAACGGATCCAAGTTTTTTTTGTTAACTCATATCCAAGTTTGTCTCGTTATTGACTTACAGAAGCACAGACATTTATGCCAGGTATGCACAACTATCACTTCCCAGTCTGCCCATCTCCTCATGTATTGGATAAGCCATCAATCTTAACAGTCTACTCTAGGTCCAATATTAAGCATCCTTCAGTCAACTATAATTATATAGCTTAGCTTACCTTTTACTGCTGTAGAATAGATGTTGTAGTAGTCAGTAAAATAAATCCACTTTCTTCGCCGCGATCTCACTCCTTCCTTCACCGCAAATGAAAAAAACGACCGAACGGTGTTTTCACGCATGCGCATACCAGCTTAAAGACGCTGGTGTGAAAAAAAGAAAGTTGGCGCATGCGCAGAACAGCAGAAGTACGCGGACGTGTAAACACACGGAAAAAAAGTTAAATTTCAATTAAATTTAAATTTAAGGGTCGCGGGCCGCATGGAAGAGCTCTGAGGGCTGCATGCGGCCCGCGGGTTGCCACTCCTGTTGTAGAGGATACCGCTGCGGTGGAACAATCTCCTCAGCCACACAAAAAAGTTAATCCCTGTCCATTTTCAACAGCAACTTTGATCTATAGGTGGGAAATAGAAAATTTACCCCAGGACTGCCCCCTGTACTACTAGTGGACAGACGCAGCTCCTAAATGCTTCATCCACTGGATGAGGCCCTTCAAATTATCTATGGTATGATCCCAGTTATTCTCATTGGGGGATAATATAGAATTATCTACCATGGGATGGGTAAGGCCATTCTGTAACCAAATGTGACAGTTTAATTTTAAGAACAAAAAGGGAAACTGTCTAGACTTAAAATGTCCCATAAAGACAGCTAGCCTAATACCCATGAACCTATGAAGTTGGCTCTCTGATAACACAATAAACAAATTTATGCCAATACATATAATGGATAATTAACTGAGGCTATCTTTTTGACTTATAAAGAGCATTTGGAACTGTTACTAACATCTTACTTGAGAAAATGGATGATTGCATCTTCTCAATGATGTGAATTTATGGTTTACAAACTATCTTACAAAAAGAGCTTTCACAGTTAACAGCAACTCTCAATCAGATACTAGCTTTAATCAAATATCTAAATCCAGGAACGTTTCTATTTTCACTGTATAGAAATAATTTATTGTGGGATTTAATGTATCTAAACAACATCCTTTATTGAAGAGACAATATACACACCAGAGATGACATTATACATATGAGAGGGCATGCCTCATTTAAGAGACTAAACACATTTTCCCTGCAAAAATAATTTAAGTCACTAATCCCAAATCAATCATTAATGCTCCAAAATACAACACAATGTTCTCTGGAACTTCCAAAATAATTTCTAAGCTTTAACCACTTCTCACTTAACAGTCCTTGAGTTTTCCTTCACCTCAGGATTACTACTAGACTTTCTCATTCTGTGTACATACTGTTAAACAGTGTACTGGCAAAGTCTTAAAATCAAGTTAAAGTTGCTTTTATAATCTCCAACTTATAACAAGTCATGAAAAGTGATCAAGGGTAATCTAATTCCAAGACTACAGTATGCACTACCTATTACTATGCCACTGAGTACACAATACATCACTACTTAGAACAGTTGAAAATGAAACATTAAAATTCATCCAGCTATCCAAAAATGAAGAGCATCACAACTCCATAATTCAAAAGGAAAATGGTTAGCTTCTAACAACCAGGGCATCTATTTTAATAAACACAATAACTTACTTAATGAGCGTTACTGGCCAACAAACTTATTATCAGGGACAACTCATTTTTTGAGAAGCAATTATAGTATTAATTAAACTATAATAGCCACAATTATCCTTGGCAATTAGTAAAAAAAAAAAACCTTCAAGCTTGGAATAGCCTGCCCACAACAATATCTTCTACTTGCAATCTCACATTGTTTAAGAAGAAACTAAAATCTCAACCTGAGGAAGAATGCAAATATGAATGTTAAGGGACAACATGTAAAGATCTTACTTCTTCGCATTTTTAATAACTTCAACTAGCATCATAACTGGTTGTTTCTAAATCTGTGCTGATTGCTTTGACGTGAAATAACTCAAATGTATATTGACTGTTGAGAGGTGAGCTATGCCTGGCTTACAAGGCACCCACAAATCCCACCCTTACGAATTTCCTGCATTTTTGCAAGTCAGACAGCAAAAATACAAGTTCTAGGAACTTGAATTCTGTCTGAGACAGATATGTGTCCCAGATACTGCCCATCCTATGGAACAGACTTTCCATCCATGTGAAGCTGAGTTTGTCTATTACTCAACTTAAGAGTAACCTAAACCAGTGGATGGGGAATTACATTTTTCACCAGGCCTGGTACCCATGTCCCTTATGGATAGAGACAGCTTATAAATGCCCAGCCCTCAAAGTCTTATTTGGATACAGAATGTCATTATTCTTATGAGAAAACTTGGTTAGGCTTAGAAAGGCCCACTGGGTCATTAGCCTAATAACAATCTATGAATCGATAACTAGATGTACATTTCATCATGTAGTGGTTTGAAATATATTATTTAACATGTACACTGTATTTTGACTTAGTTATACATTTATACTTGATAATTTTATTTTCTGCTATGTATGTTTGTCTCTGCAATCTTATACAAGACATATTGTTATATTTACTTTATGGCTCAAATAATGTCTGAAAAGCGTCATGCATGTACCAGCCTACATACCTGGTTAACAAATTATAAATATTTTTTTTATTTAGTGGGTGGTATTTGTCTAGAAGTCCAGTATGGTTGGGGCTCTAAATACAAAGCTCTATAAGGTGTGGGCCTAATGAATGAAGCTATTGTTAGTATGTCCAATAAAGAGGGACAATTTCAACGGGCTATGCTATTACAATTCAACTCTGGCACAAAAGATGTGAAAAATATTATTGCCAAAAATGGAATACATTTAAGGCCAACCCTATGTTATTTAAAATTTTGGGTGACTCACCGACTTGTGTACAAGACATCCCACAATCTCAAAGGAACAGTTGAATTAGCTCAAAACAGAGTGATGAATTTATAAGTTGTCAAAATGCGGTAGTTATAACCTACTCTCTTATATATTGGAAGAAGACAGTTTGCATTTAGACATTGATGATAATTTTAGGGTATTCATATGCAAGGGGAATTGTGCATCTAAAGGTGTGGTGTACACTGCGAAATGTATAGGGTGTTTAAGATTTTGCATAGGAAAAACAAAGTTGCTTGTGTAAATGCATATATGAACATTTGTATGATATTAATAATAAAAATCCCAAGAACGCCTCCTTTAATAAACACTTTCAAGTAGTAGTCAATGTTCAATTTTTAGATCTGCCATTCTCGAACATGTTAGAACAAATTTAAGAGGAGGTGAATTGGAAACTAATTCTTATATAGTAAGATGCTATGGCAGTTTAAGTTAAACGGCTCAGTAGCCCCTGGTTTAAATTAAGTTATATCCATTTTCCTCCTACTTAAAGTTAGAGCTGTCAAACTTTAATATTTTATTTAATTACTAAAATAATTATCTGTGCTTTTATTAATATATTTATCTTTATATTTAGTGTATTCTATTGTGGTATATATGTTTGCTTTGGTATATTTCTAACTGTTGCTTTAAACTCATTTAATAGGCTGTGAAATTTTTGTTTTAAATTCACATTAATTGTGTACTTTCTTTGACTGGATAGTTTTAATGGTTTTTAGTATACAGGGATTTTTGTTAAAAGGTTTTTTGTCCTGATGAAGTCCCTGTGATAGGGAAGAAAGTGTTCAGTTTGTATTAAAGCTATCGATTTTTTAAACCATTAACATGTTTTGACCTGGGAAGCATTTTTTTTTATTATCCATTCTGGTTCCAGCACCAAGCATGTTTTTGGTTGCAGGTTTTTATTTTGAATGCTTGTTTCTGTTTATTTTGTGTTTGTTTAAGCATGTCCACAAGTTGTTTACTCAGTATAGCTTTTACTAACATTTAACAACAGTATAGAGGAGAAGGTGCAAGAAGGGGAAGAAAAGAAAGGAACCCAGTGCTGTTAAACTTAAGGGTATCATTCAAGATTCACTTTGCAAATAAGCAAGTGCTGTTGTCAAGGAGAAAGTGCTTCACAATGAATCCAAACAGAAAAAATACCTGCCCTCGTGTACTTGAAGACTACATGTATTCTACAATATTAGGTAGTAAGTGTAGTGGAAATGAAAGTTATGTATTTACCGTAATGACAGATTCATGTTGTCTGTCTCCATCTGGTTCAGTCTGTGGGTCTTTGGATTCAACATCAACCAATTCCAAAGTCCTTGACTTGCTTGGCTCCTCCTCCAGTATTCAACTTCCATTTCCCACCCTCATCCTGAGATACTTAAAAAGGGTACCTCAACCAGGGAGGATGCAGGACTCCAAAGATAAAGAACAAAACATCCACTGTGTGGTCATCACAGAGGGGAAAGCTTGCCATGCCAACAAAAGGCAAGGGGCAGGAGTGGGGGAAGGCTAAACCAGACAGAGACAGACAACACGTATCTATCATTAAGGTATGTACATAACTTCCATATCTGATGTGGTCTGCTCTGTCTGGCTTCAACCTGTCGGACAAGTCCTCAGCCACAACAAAAATCCCTCAGGAGGAACTAAGGAAGGATACTCCGCAACAAAGTGGAGCCAACGGAAGTTCTAGGTCTAGACTGAATATCCAAACTTATAATGCGACACAAACATGTGGTGACCCAGTCAAGTAGCAGCTGCACAAACTCCTTCTATTAATACTGTAGAGCCCAGCCTGGATTTTGAAAAGCAGACAAATAACTTACTAGATTTTATGATAGCTTTTGTACATTCCAAATAAAATCTCAACTGCCTATTTACATCCAAACATTGTAAAATGTGCTCTCATTTATTAGAGAAACTGGGAAAAAAACACAGGGAGATAAACAGAACTGTTAAGGTGATTCCTAGAAGCTAATTTTGGCAGAAAACAGGGTTCATACAAAGAGAAATCCTGTTTTTATTTAATACTAAAAATAAGGAGGTAAAGAATCAAGAGCTTGCAACTCCGAAACCCGCCTGGTGGAAGTAACCGCTAGCAAAAATAAAGCTTTCCAAGATGAGAGCTTCAAATCAGAAGTAGTTGAAGGTTCAGACAGGGGATCTGCAAGGACCTCCAATACAAAAGGCAAATCCCAGGGATGAACCAGACCCAAACTGAGGGGTGTAGCAAAAAATACTCTTGAGGAACGCCTTGGAAATTTTGAGGGAAGCCAGAGGCACATTATCACCGCCAACATGAAAATTAGAAATGGCCACCTATTGCACTTTACTCATAGAAAAACTGGAACCTGACTGAAACAAAATGGATTCCAAAGGGGGAGAGAAGGGATCAAGTCCCCAAGACTCTGTCCACATAACAAACCTTTTACTGTAATGCACTTGCTTTTGAGATGAAGACAATATGTGAACAACATCCTGTGGAAGCTTGGGATTTATGGCCATCAAGGGAAATGGAGGAACCATGCAGTTAAATTGAGGGATTAAAGGTAGGGGGATCCAGACTTGCTGGATGAGAAATGAGATCTGGAATGGGATCCAGTACCCAATGGGGGTACTTCAGAAGCGGCCTAAGGAAAGGAAACCACACCTGACAAGGCCAAAATGGGATGACAGTAACCCTGCAGTGGCCTGCTTTCTGAAAAAAATTGCCATCACAGGGACTGGGGGATAAGCATAAAGAAGCCCTGGGGGCCAAGGAAACCCCAAAGCATCCCTGGGTGACTGTCCTACAGGGAGGACTAGGGCACAATAGTTGCTGTACCCAAATTGTTGTTGGATGGGGAGGTGAATAGGTCACAACACAGAGTTCCCTAATGCTGAAAAATTCAAGCTGCAACCCTCTGATTTATGTACCACTAAGGAGGAAATAGAATGCTCCTGCTGAGGTTGTCAGCCAGATTGTTGGATTTCCCTGGGTTGTGTGTTCCCACCAGAAACAGCCAAGAAATCGTCCACTGCAAACCCTCATAGCATCTCGACAAAGGGGATATGAACGTGTTTCCCTCTGCTTTTTGAGATACCAGACAAGAGATATACTGTCCATCTGTATTGTAATCACACCCCTGGGAAGGGCATCTTGAAAGGCCTGCAATGCAAGGATGACTATTCTCATTTCCAGAACATTGATGTGTATGTGGGCCTGTACAGATGACCAGTGCCCTTGAGCTGTCCTCCCTTTGAAATGCCCCACCCCCACCCAAGGTGGGAGGCATCCATGGTGACTGTGGCCAAGGGAGATGAAGAACAAATGGTCTCCTGTTGGTTACTAAAGGTGACTGCAACAACCTATGAACTTGATCAACCGTATTGGAAAGTCTACTGGATGAGGAAAAAAAAAATCACTGGACAGCAGATTCCATTGCAGAGCCTGCATATGTTATCTGGCTAAAGGAATAAACCCTATGGATACTGCCATACGATGCAGAAGTTTCATAACTGCTTCAGCCTGGGGCTATTGATATTGCAAGCACCGACAAGGCCTAAGCACGAAGGCTGAAAAACCTGGAATCTGGAAGCCTGGCAATTTGATTGACCCTGTTCAGGTGATACCCTATGAATTCTAAAGCCTGCAGAGACTTAAGGCTCAACTTGGGATAATTGACTGTGATAAATAAAAGGTCACACAGTTGGAGCAAGGAATCCCTGGCTGTGCTCAACGATGCTGTTGTTGTGGGGGCAGTGAAGAGCCAATCGTCCAGCTTTGGAAAGACTCAAAATTCTTGCAGCTGAAGCCAGGCTGCGACCACTGCCATACACTTGGTAAACACCCACAGGCTGTGGTGAGTCCAAACGACAGGGTCCTGAACTGATAATGATTGGACCCAGCCAGAAGTACAGGAACTTCCTGAAGTACCTGTTTATCTTGATATGATGGTAGATGTCCTTGAGTTCTACTGAGCACATCCAACTGTCCTTCCTCAGAAGAGGTAAGATGGACTGCACTGTGACCATCCAGAACTTATTCACAAACTGATTTAGATTGCTTAAATCCAAAATTGGCCTGAAGTCCATGGTCTTCTAGGTACTAAAGAACCCAGAAAATGTGCTGGATCCCTGCCAATCTGGGACCTCCTGGATGATTTGATTTGTAAGCAGCTTATGAATCTCTAAAGCTGCGTATGGTCTCTGACAGGGTGGAACTTCTGAGAGACCTCTTTGATGACAGTTTGACACTTCTGAAAGGGGAATGTAATAACATCTGGATACGACTCTCAACACACCCATGCATCCAAGGTAATGGCCTCCCAAGCATTTGAGTGAAAGGCCAAACAACCCGTGACTGCCTCCAGGGTAGAGGCAGTTAGACAACCCTTTAGGGCCACAGAAAGGGCCCGCAAGAGAACGCCCAGTGGAAACTCTGATTCTGTGGAGCACCCTTGCCCCAAGGGAAGTGCCAGTTATTATTCCAAAGAAGCTTCCTGAGAAGACTGCTGAAACTTTCTGAAGAGGCACTCACTCACCCCTCCCCCCTTTTGATTCCTTCAAAAGGTCCACTGAAGAGTGGCAAAGCAAACTCCAGTGACTAACCGTGTCCTCCCATCTTACTCACTCCTCCTCAGAGTGTGCTTAACTTTCAGCCCAAACAACCAAGAGCAACACGCCTTAAAGCAATACACAAAATTACATAAATGCATCCAAGTGTGGTGCCTCATGACAATACCACAGTCAGCTGCTTGATATGCTCCATCGGGTGTGCTTCAGATGAGCCTCATAGAAACATTAGCGATGGAAAGCAGAGTGGACAACTGTGCCTCCAGCATCATCTGCATCCCTGGGGATTGCTGCATACTGAGATTTCTTGACACTTCAGACACTAAGTCATGCTGAAGTCTTGTCAAGTGTAATAGGTAACTGAGAGCTCTCAGTGCAAAAGTGGCTGAGACACAGGAGCACTTCCATAAATGATCCAAAGACCAAGAGTCCCTGTATTGGGGGGGGGGGTGATCCAAGGAGCTCTCCTTAGAAATCTCTTTCTTGGTGGCCGCCAACACCATAATAGCATCGATGGCTGGACCCTTACTCCAACGTGGTCGGTCCTTGGGGGGGTGGGGGTAAATATCTTATGTGACTTCTTGGAGATAGGGCTCCACTATGATGCATTCCCTTCCATTCCCTCTGGGACACTAGGTTTATAACAGTACTAAGAGGGGAAGCCACCCAAGGTGTGGATGGGTCTACGCAAACAGCCTCCAAAAATACAGACCCCTATGGACAGGGGACTTCGGTGGTCCAGCCAAAGTGCTGGTGAAGTAGCTCCAACAAGTTGCTGAAACAGATATCATCCCATGGTGACACAGGGGATACCTCTCCTTCTTCAAGGTCAGTAAACTCGGTGACAGACTCCTCTTCCTCTTACCTGAAACCTTCCACTCAGACAAGGCTAGGAAGGAAGGGAAAGAGTCAGAAAGCCCCACCACGTGAGCAGGATGGAGGCCTACTGATGCAGGCTGTCCAGAAGCAAACTAATGACTGTTCACAGGCACCACTGAGAAAGGGGAAAGGACACTGGCTGGAGAATTCTGACTCTTCTCCTGACAGAAGAACATCCTATCTATAATGTCAAAAGCCAATGCAGAAGCTGCCCTCTTATGGCTGAGGGTCCCTGCACCCAAAGGTACCAGACAACCCTGATCCCAAGTTGAGATTGGAGTTGTGCTGTCCAAAGCCTTGAGCGGAACAGATGATCTTGAAGTAGGGACTGTCAACCTCTGCTTCATCACCATGACTCCAAGGTCCCAAAAGCCATGAAAAAGTCATAATAGAAGAGACCAAAGAATGAGTCAGAGCCAAAGATGGCCAAGCTGTCGGATCTGACCTGGAGGGTAGAAAAGCAGCTGACCATGAAGACCTCAGATCTGAATGGACTGAGGGAGGAAGCCAAAAGTATGGATACGTGGGCTCTGGTACCAAACAAAGACCCAAAGGGATAATGTCTTAATTGCATCTGCAAGAATGACCTCATCAGCTGCGCCAACTCAGAAGCGTTAATATTGCCCACCAACCTTAATGACTCTATGGAAGACACCACTGATGGTGGCTTGGATGGTTGCTTAGATGAAAGTGACCCCATAATCTCAGCCAGAGAGGCTTGGAACTGGGGTTGGGAATGGGCAGATGCTGGCTACCATCTGGTGGGGTGGGAGGTGAAAACAGTGAAGCTCACCTACTACAAGGGGCAACTAGAAAGCGACTTGGAAGGCTTGGAGCTGGAGCCTTGCGGGTTGTCAGCACCAATGGGGATCGACTTTGAGGGGATGGACCTGATACTGGCAACGGGGCACCCAAAAGTCATGGGATCTTCAAGTCCGGACAGCCTTTTGAGGAAGGACCAGGGGCAGAAGAAGAGGAGGATCTCTTCTGAGCCACCTTTAGGATATCTGGAGTAATGTGGTCAGTACTTCTCAGACCAAGGATTTTGAACTGAGGGAGAAGCAAAAGAAGGAGCAGTAGAAAGAAAACCAGAGGGGAGAAATCCTTTGAGGGCTAACGTGTCCCTACATTCATTAATGATTCTGGTCCTGAGCCCCTCACATATAGAGTACCCAGGGTCCTGGTGCGAAGCTTCGAAGTTATACACACATTTCAAATGTGTGTCCTGCAAACAACTTGTACCCACAGCCAATGCACTTATTAAAACCCTTATCCATTGCTATAATTCAGATACAGAAAAACACAGCTACACTTCCACAACCCTAACCAAGAGAGAAAATAAAACTAAGCTCACCAAAAAGGCAGGGAAGTCCAAATGTATGATAGTGAAGAAAGGCAGTACAGACAACAAGACTATCGACTTACCTACCTATAACACAGACAAAACTAAAAAAAAACAGAATTGCTAGGGTAAGGGACAGCAAAAATCTCACCAAATACACACTATGCTAGGTACCAATGAAGGAAATGTCGAGTAGAGCCAAGATTGAGCTGCTAACCAGAATGGCAGCAAACTAGCTCTGAGGATGAAGGTGAGGAGCAGGGGAGTTGTGAGTTAGGGAGGTAGAGCTAAGCATGTCGAAGACTTAAGAAATGGCTGGTAATGGATCTGAAGAACTACAGACTGAAGTCAGATGGAGCAGACATCGGATCTGGACTTGTATATCTATTTATTGCCCAAACTGAAAAAGTACAGTTGTGTACACTTACCATAAATGTAGATGTTAGAGTGTATTCACTGTTGCAGTCATCACCTGTAGGTTATCCCTGATGGGGTAGCCATCGGTTGATCCAAATACCAAAGTCAATGTTTTTCTGCATCAGCTGCTGTCGCCTGTAGACTGACGTCAGGTCATCAGTGCTATAAAGCAAGGCAGCTGATGCCATTACATCAATTTTTCTTGCCCTAACAAAACTGAAGCCTCAGGAGATAAGGCACAGAAGACATGGTGGTGAACAACCAACACAAGAAGCTTATGTCTCCCAAAAGAGAGAAAATATAAGGGGGAAGGAGGGATGGAAACCAGGACTGCAACAGTGAATACACTCGAAACATCTACATTTGTGGTAATTGCACACAACTGTACTATGCTCTTTATGTTTCACTGTTGCAGTCATCACCTGTAGGAAGATTCCCAAAGCTGAAGAGAGGGGTGGTATTATAGTGAAGAGACCTTGGCAGGGGTAAAGAGGCCCTGCAGTACTGCAGATGCAAACCCTGCCCTAGCCTTGGAAAAAAGAGGAAGGTGATAATGCTTTGTAAAGGTATAGAGAGAGGCATGTGACTTCTTGGAGAAAGAGGCCCTGCAGTACTGCAGATGCAAACCCTGCCCTAGCCTTGGAAAAAAGAGGAAGGCAGGCAGATAGGGTGGGAGGGTGGCCTAATGGTTAAGGTGTTTGCCTTACAAACACAAGGTGCAGGGTTTGAGTCTCACAAGGGATAATTGGCTAGGCTTAAAATGGCTCGCAAGGGCAATTAGCTTAGTACTAATCTATGAACCTATGAACCTATGTCCAGGTGGCAACTTCCAAGATGTCCCTGGTGGGGACTCCTCTGAGGAATGCTGTGGAAGTGGAGGCTGCCCTAGTGGAATGGGTGCAAACAGACTGAGGGGGGAGGTTTTCCATGAAATCTGTAAAGAAATGGATACAGTGTGATATCCATTTAGAGACAGTCTGCTTGGAGATGGGTTTCCCCTCTGCCCCGGAGGCAAAACTGAGAAGTTGTTGGTCTGTTTTTCTGAAGGGTTTAGTACGGTCCAGGTAGTATCTGAGCTGCCTGTGCACGTCCAGGGAGTGCAGAATTCCTTCCCCCTTGTTTTGAGGGTTGGGGAAGAAGGTAGGCAGATGAATGGCCTGGTTGAGAGTCGCATTCTATATCACCTTGGGCATAAAGTAGGTGTTAGTCCTAACAGGCACTCTGTCTGCATGGAAAATGATGAAGGGCTCAATGGCCATCAGTGCCTGTAGCTCAGAAACCCTTCTGGCTAAGTGATGGCTATCAAAAAGGCAGTCTTCCAAGAGAGGCATTTCAGTTCTGCTGAGGCAGCAGGTTCAAAGGGGGGTAGGGTTGGTTTTTCCAGAACAAAGTTAATGTCCCAGGCTGGTTTGGGAGGCCTAATGTTAGAAGCCCCTCTTAGGAATTGCTTAATCAAAGGGTGAGAGAACAAAAGCTGATCTGTGTTAAAATGAACAGAAATGGCTGAAGCATAAATCTTAACTGAGGAGAAGGAGAGGCCACTATTCAGTAATTCTGCTAGATATTCCAGGATGAGAGGAACAGCAGGTAGGGAGGAAATGGCCCCTCTGGCTTGGCACCAGGAGCAGAATCTTTTCCATTTTCCTATGCAAGACCTTCTGGTGCTTGGCCTTCTGGCCTCTGTGAGAATGTCCAGCACCTGCTTCCTTAGCAGGGGCCCTTCCCTTACCTTGGGAGTATCAGCCATGTTGACAGCTTGAGAGTCTGCAAGTCTGAGTGCAGCATTTCCCCCCACTTGAGTCAAGAGGTTTGGGATCTGGGGAAGCTGCCAGGGAGGATGTGATGTGAGGCTGTGCAGCAAGGGGTACCAATGTTGCCTGGGCCAATCTGGAGCAATGAGGATGGCCTTGGGTCCCCTCTTCCCTGATCTTGATGAGTACCTTGGGAACAAGAGGAAGAGGGGGGAAGGCATACACAAAGAGCAAGTTCCAAGAGAAGGTTAAAGGATCCACCTTCCATGCTAAGAGGTGATATTCCCTGGTGCAAAATTTATGTAGCTGATGGTTGAGGTGAGACGCAAACAGATCTACCTCTGGGTTTCCCCACACTTGAGTGACTTTGCGAAAGATTTTTCTGTGGAGCTGCCATTCGTGGGGGTCCACAATGTGTCTGTTTAAGTGATCTGCCAGGGTGTTGTTGATTCCTGGGAGGTACTGGGCTATACGGTGTAATCCCATGGATGAGGCCATCAGCCAGAGATTCACAGCTGGCCTGCACAGAGGGTAAGATTGTCTCCCTCCCTGTTTGTCGATGTACCACATTAATGTGGTGTTGTCGGTTTTGACAAGGAGAACCCCTGGCCTGAGATGAAGCCGGAAGGATATCAGAGCCTTCTGTACTGCAATCGTTTCCTTCTGGATGATGTGCAAGGGAAGGTGTTGGACATCCCAAAGTCCTGGGTGCACCTGCCCCCTAGGTGGGCGCCCCAAGTGGCTTCTGAAGCGTCGGGTGGTGAGGGTCTGGCCTGTGGGGCGGTGAGTGAAGGGGAGACCCTGGGTCATGGCACATGCCTCTGCCCACCAGAGCAACTCTGCCCTTATACAGGGAATCAGAGGGAGAGATGTCTCCAGAGGTTGAGAATGCTGGCACCAAAGGTTCCTTAGGTATCACTGTAGTTTCCTCATGTGCAGTCTGGCCAGAGGAATCAGAAGGATGCAAGAAGCTAAGTATCCCAAGGCTTGCAAGAACTTCCTTGCTGTGAGGTGACTTTGGGATGCCAACTGAGTAAAGTAGAGAGACAGAAATTTTTGCTTCTCTGGGGTTAGAAAGGCCATTTGGGATGCTGTGTTCAGCAGAGCTCCCAGGAAGATGATATTCCTGGAGGGAGTCTGCCTTGATTTCCTGTTATTGATGGTGAATCCCAAGGAAGTGAGAAGAGTTTTGACGAAGAGTAAGTCCTGTAGGCGCTTTTCTTTGCTCTCTGCCTGGATGAGGCAGTTGTCCAGATAGGGATAAATCTGAATGTTTTTCTGTCTGCAGAATGCTATGGCTGGGGCCAGGCATTTGGTGAAAACCCTGGGAGCAGTAGATAAACCAAAGGGAAGAGCAGAGAACTGAAAGTGCTGTGAGCCTGCTCTGAAATGCAGGAATTTTCTGCAGGACTCCCTTATGGGGATATGGAGGTATGCATCTTTTAGGTCCAGGGTCACTAACCAGGCATTTTTTCTCAGTATAGGCAGCAGCTGCTGCAAAGTTAGCATTTTGAATTTGGTGACCACCAAGGTGGTGTTCAGAATGGATAGATCCAGGATGGGGTGCCAAGTGCCCTCCTTTCTGGGAACAAGGAATAGCCTGGAATAAAAGACTTTGCCTGTTTGATCTGTGGGAAGAGGATCTACTACCCCTGGGATATGAGGGTTTGGATTTGTTGTAATCCCTGTACCCACTAATTTGGAGGCAAGTCTGGGTAGCCTTTGGGAACTTGGAGTTCATAGGAAGTGAATTTGTATCCCTGAAAAATTATCTTTAAGACCCATTGGTCCTTGGTTACAGACAGCCAATTTTCTTTGCAGAGGGACAGCTTCCCTCTGAGCTTTTGGGTGAAGGGAGGGCAGAATGGGGTAGTGAGTCATTGAGAGTTTTTGCCATACAGGGATGGCTTAGAACTCCCTGCCTTAGAGACGGATGTGGTCCACTGCTTGGTTCTCTGTTGCCCCTGCTGCAGGGACCTGGGTGGCCTGTCCCTGCGGGGCTTAGTTTGCCCCTGTCTGCTAGGTTCAGGAAAGGACCAGTGCTTAAGGAAAGTTCCTGCTGAATCTAGGTGGTTGAACTTGAAAGATATCTTTTACTGTTTGCATGGATTTTGCTTTGTCTTCCATTTTCTTAAGCACCTCTTCTGCTTTTTCCCCAAACAAGCAGTCTTTGTCCAAGGTGCATCAATTAACTTTGACTTGACATGATCAGGCAGAGGTTGTTCCTTCAACTATGCATGTCTCTGAATGACAGATACAGACACTGCTGACCTGCTAGAGGCTTCTAGTGCATCATATCCACAGTGTAAAGAATGCCTAGTCACTTGACAAGAGGAGTGCAATAAATCTGCTAACTCCTTAGAATTGGCACAGTTAGGAAAAATAGAAATCTTTTGCTTTAATAGTTCCAAAGTGCGCTGTTGATATTTTAACATATGGAACTGACAGTTGAGGGTTCCGATGCTAAGGTTTCAGAGGTGTACACTTTCTTTCCTCATCTGTCCAGAGCTCTGGCCTCTTTATTAGAAGGAGTAGGGGTATTTGCAGAACTAGCCCTGGCTCCTTTGGGTCCCTGTGTACTGACCTCCGGGTCTGCAGCAGTATTTCTGTACAGGAATTTGTGGGTGTTTCGTACTCTGTAATACCTGTCAGGCTTACTGGGAGCAGGAGGAAGGGCATCCGGGGCTAAACTGGATTCAAGGAAAACATCATCCACCACATCTAAAACAGGGGGGATGGCAAGAGGTCTGTCTTGAGGAAGGACTAGAAATTCTCTTAGCCTTTTTTGGACTAAGGGAAGACCTGAGATTCCCATTGGAAATGCCCTGAGTGTATGGAGGGTTTCCCCAAAGGAAAGATCTTCTGGTGGGGAGGCAGAAGGGATGGATTCCTCTGCATCTGAATCCTCATAAGCAGTAAGTGGTTGTTGATCCTCTTCCAATGCTGAATAATCTGATTCCTCAGAATCTTGCTCTGTCAATAATTAAGGAGAAGGGAGTCTTTCTTTTAGAAGAGGAGGCCTGACTGCCCCTGATAAGGGAAATAAGACCTTCCGCCATCTTAAGCATCTGGGCCTGTGGTGGTAGGAAGATTGTGACTAGAGGAAGATTTTCTAGGGGTGGCCTGGCTTCTAGGCCTAAGAGAAGTCATTGGTCTGAGATTAGCGGTAGTCAGGTGAGAGGACGTCAGTTACTGACTGGAATCAGTAGTGCAAAAGACATCCTCGGAAGCCGCTACCTGCCTAGCGGCTCCAAAACCAACCGAGGCAGAGACAGCCAAAGGCTCCGAAGACAAAGAAGATTTCTGCGGCATACCAGACTCAATGGGTCTTGGTAGAGGCCTGCATGGCAATCACATCGGGCATCAGGGGCTGCAAAAGCACCTCAATGAATTCCAGAGTACTGATGACATGTTTAGCAGAGGAGTCGTTGGAAGGCTTGGCCTTGTGAGGTCTGTTTCTATCCTTATCCTTACGCTTTTTCAGATGTTCTGATGAAGGTTGGCTAACCGACGCCATATGAGAAGATGGAGGATGAAGAAAGCCATCTACAAAAAGAGCTCTCTGACTAATGGTTCCCGCATTAAAGAGGGCACAGAACTGACAGCGGGCTACGCTGTGGTCTGGACCTAAACAAAGTAACACATTAAGAATGGAAGTCTCTGTGCGGGATTTGTTTTCCACAGGTGAGACAATTGTTAACTTTTTTGGACATCGGTTAGTGCAAGAAAAAGAGATCCCCAACGGGGTACTTAGCTTTAGACATTTTCAGCTGTGATCCGAAATCTAGTAGCAACCGACCGGCACACTAGCTAACTGCTTCTGCTACAGGCTCCACAGCAAAAAAAGACTGGTGTAATGGCATTAGCTGCTTTGCTTTATAGCACTGACGACTTTACGTCAGTATACAGGCAACAGCAGCTGTGATGCAGAAAAACACAGACTCTGTTATTCAGACCGGCTGAGGGCTACCACAGCAGGGATAACCCACAGGTGATGACTGCAACAGTGAAATATGAAGAATATCATGTACAGCTTACTCAAAAATTATTTTCTATTGGATGTTGTCATAACTTCTTTTCAGAGATGAAAGCTCAGTCTGACCCAGAACAGTTATAAGTAATCAAAGAAAATTGGCCACTCTGTAAATTTTACAGCAGCCAGACCTGAATGAAATGCATTAACTTCACAGTGGGACAACAGTGGAGGGTTCGGTGGTAACCTCAGTGGGGAGTAGGTCATCAGCTGAAAACAGTAGGTGCATACACAGTTTCCTCTTCTGCTCTGGAATACTAGGATCAGATGTGCCTGATTCTGCTTTGCCTTCACCAGGAAGCTAAGAATGAGGAAACAGGAGCAGAATATAAATTAGCTCATGGTTCCATTTGAAGGACAGAAAGGCTCCATTTCTTTGCAATCCTGATTGTGCTGAATACAGCTTTTCTTCCTGACCACATGGATACCAAAGTAGGATATTTAGTTTTCAAAATTATACAAATAAAGTAATGCAGAGATCACAAAGGTCTTAAATAATGAAAGAATATTATCAAAATCTGATGTCTCCACTACTTGACTAAAACCTACCAGACTGTACTGATTAAAAGACCAGCTAATGTAGTCCGTTGTTCTATAAGGCAGTCAAGAACGGCCCTCATAAAAACATTAAACAGAGTTCTGAGCTGCTTATATCTATAACAAGTAAAAGATGACTGGGATGATATACCTCCAACAACACCCACTCCAACACTGCTTCTTCTGGTGTTCATTGATGCCACATGGTACCATTCACCAGATTTTGCATTGTATGCTTCCACTGTTGACAAACCTGTAAGAAAAAAATAATTTGTTTCCCACATGATTCATGTTAAAAAGTTACATAATGAATTGCACATCTCTTTTTAGTGAACACTAACGAGTTAGTGACATGACAATTTTCAAGGTTCAAATGATGTAAAAGAGCAAATAGAATATTGAGAGAAAGCCCAACATCCTTATTCTACTACATATTTTTTTTTCTTTTCTTACATTTTGTTTTATTACAATGTCCTAAATACATCACTTAACTGAAAGAAAATTAGCTCAGTCAATGTAGCAGCCCTTCCCCATTAAACTTAAAGACTAGGGAAGGTTACTGCTCTAGAAATAAGCAGTAAGGACGTAACCACAGTACACTGCACTTTGAAGACCAGTTTGAGCAAATATATTATGAAACTCAACGGATGATCACAAGTTACCCTTCTCAGGATTACATGTGCAGCAACAAACAGTATCTCTGCGTATAAACCTCATTTGCTCATCCTCCTTCATTCAAAAGGCAGTTTTCAAATCTCCCACTTGTCAACTTGCCTCACCTTGAAGATTTCATAGGTTCATTAATAAGCACCAAGTTAGCTGCCCTTGCAGGCCATTTTAAGCCCAGCCAATTTCCCTTTTTGTGCTCAAAATGTATCTTATTTATTTTATTTATTTATTTAACATTTGTTTACCAGGATGGAATAAGCCAATTTTCAATGGAGGCCTTGGGAGAAACGCTCCAGATGTATGTCTTATAACGTGGGAGGAAACTGGAACATCCAGAGGAAACCCACGCAAATGCAAGGACGACATGCAGACTCTGCACTGAAGACACCCCAGCCGAGAATCGAACAGGAAAACCACTTGCTTTGAGGTGACAATGCAAACCGCTGTACCACTGCACCATCCAAGAGACATTTTTACAAGGTAAAAGAGAAGTATCTAGTTACTTAAGCAGATTAGTAAAGGAAGACAGTAATATAATGAGAGAAATAAAAAATGTAAAAGGAGGCATAGAAATAACTCAGGAAAAGATTAGGAATAGTGTAACACAATATGTACAATAAATGCTTAAAGAAAAAAGAAGATAGTAAAAAAAAAAACATGGAAAGAAAAAAAAAAGGTTAACTGAAAAAGAGAATAATGAGTTGGAAAAGGAAATTTCTTTAAATGAGACAGATAAAGTATTAGGACAAGTAAATATAGATTCAGCTGCAAGGCCATATGGAATAGGTATGAAATGTATAAAAGTTTAAGGGACTGGCAAAAAATATGTTTTTAAAGATTCTGAATAAATGGTTAAATGAACGTTTTATGTATAAAGAATTATGTAGTGGAATACTTAAATTCACATGCAAGAAGGATGACTGAAGACAATTAAAAAATGGAGACAGTATTGAATAATAATGAAAGTAATACAAAAGAGATTTGAAACTAAAATGGAAAATATTATGGACAATAGCATATGCAGTTTAAAGGGAAAGGGTTGTCAAGAATTATTAATGAGACAGAAATTGTGGATATTATGAACAGAAATGAAGAAGCAAAAATCATGATAGGAGACCTTAATAAGGCATTTTTTTTACTTCATAGATAAATGGCCGCAGTGGTGCAGCGGTTAGCATCACCTCACAGCAAGAAGTTCTCCCATTTGATTCTTGGCTGGAGTGCTCTCTGTGTGGAGTCTGCATGTCCTCCCTGCGGTTGAGTGACGTTAAAGACATGCAGGTAGGTGCGAGCATGAATGGGTGTGCCTTCTTTAAAGGTTGTGCATCGGGCTGGCAACTCAGCACCATAAAAATCCACTGCCAATCATTAGCGGACCAGAGTTCCGCTGTGGCGACCCCTAGCCAGGAAAAGCCGAAAGATAAGACAGATTACTGTACGCAGATTCTTGTAAATGGCTGGTTAAGGAAAGAGGTTCCTATAAAAGAGTGGTGTAAGAACAGGATATCCAAGGAGTTCTATACTCTTTGCATTAGTTATGAATGTGATAGTTATGTGAAATAAATTAAAAAAGGAAGGAAGCGGGGTATATAACACCTGAAGGGTTAAAAATTCCAGTTCTGTTAACATATGCAGAGAACATCACAACTGCAAAAATCAAAATTTGGATAAAAGAAGAAATAACATGCACAAATGAGTGTCTAGAGAGGACAGGGATGGCTTTAAATAGAGAAAGAAGTAAAGGTTTAGGTGATGTGATAAAGACTGGGGGTATATATTTTACAATGAATGAAATTTCTGTGTTGGGTATAAAATTTGGGAATAAAGATGCAAGTAAAATTGAACTGGAAAGAAAAAACTAAAACAAACCTGTCTTTCCTGGTAAACATATAAATTATCATGCAGAAAAAAATAACCAATCCCATTTAGTTATAGACTGGCCTCATCCATCCCATGGTCGATACTTACATATAATCCCTAATGAAAATTAGAGGGATCATACTATAGATAATTTGAGGAGAGCGATGCGTGGAATAATGCACGTAGGAGCTGTCGCTGACCATTAGTAGCACAGAGGGCAGTCCTGGGTAAATTTTCTGTTTCCATCCATAGGTCCGAGGTGTGCTTGAATATGGATAAGTGTGACTATCCCTCTGTGTTAAGCACCTTTAACTGCAGGCACATCCATTACTACCTGCCCTTTTCTCATAGATCATTCAATTTGTATAATGCTGCCTAACCTCTGTTTGGTTCTCCCTGACACTACAGACGATTTCTGGTACTAACTGTAACTTCAAAAATTTAATTGTCTGCATACTGTAGTGCGGATGCAGGAAGAAGACTAGTCTAAAATAACTGGGTTACTAAAGAGATATGAAGGGTCAGAGACAAGAATTAAGGTGGGGGGTTCCTCTCTTCACACGCTATCTTTGTACAGAGAAACCAGGCAGAGATATCATCTTACAATATATTTGCTTTATATTTATAGAAAAAATGTACTCACCATAACGTTTGATGTATGTAGTCCATCGTGCCTTACATTCTTACCCATGGGTTCGGAGCCGAACCTCGGCTCCAACTCGGTCATACTCTAGCTTGAAGTCTTAAATTGACTCGTGGCTAAGAGGTATCCCATTATGCAACAGGTCTATTCCCCAGACCTTGTTTGCTGCAAGCGCGCGGTCACACACATATACACACACACACACACACACACACACACACACACACACACACACACACACGCACAAGCTCTGAGAAAAAGAACAACCCCAACAGAAAGGACTACTGACACCTAGAGACTATACCTCCAGGTCCTCCAGGAGGGGGTAGGAGGGAGGGTTAGTAAGAATGTAAGGCGAGATGGACTACATACATCGAACGTTATGTTGAGTACATAACTTCTTAATGTTATGTAGTCCAATCTTGCCTTCATACTTACCCGTGGGACAGCATCCCTAGCACCTTGATCTTGGGTGGCTCAGTGAAAAATACTCCTGAGCACTGTCGAACCAACGGAAGATCTGCCTCTAGAGACCAGATCTAATGTGTAGTGACTAATAAAGGTATGAGGCGAAGCCCATGTTGCTGCAGCACAAATATCATCCACAGACATCCTAGCCTGAAACGCAGTTGAGGTAGCCACAGATCATGTAGAATGAGCCTTCACTTTAAAGGGTAATTCTTTGCCATTGGAAGCATAAATAAATGAGATGCAAATTGGAGATCCAGCGAGACAAGGTTACCTTAGAAACAGGAACCCCAAGTCTAGTGTCTGAAAACGAGACAAACATTTGATCTGATTTCCACAAATCTTTTGTCCTATGTAAATAGAAACGCAATCGTCTATGAACATTTAGCTGATGAAACTTAAATTCTGCCTTGCTGGAGAATTCAGGAAAAACATAGGCAACTCATTGGATTGATTGATATTGACAACAGAGGTAACCTTTGGTACAAAGGAAGGATTGGTTCTTAAGGAGACCCTATCTTTGTGAAACACCAAATAGGGTGGCTTAATTGATAAAGCTTGGAGTTCAGAGACCCACCTAGCTGAAGTTATGGCTACCAAGAATAATACCATCTTCCATGACAAGAATTTAATGTTACATGTAGCCGCGGGCTCAAAAGAAGTTGAGGTGAGCTTCTGTAATACAAAATTAAGGTCCCATGGCATTCGTGGATCAAAGACTAGTGGTTGGAGTAACAATGCCCCTCTCAGAAAAGCCAGCTGCACTTTAACGGTTGCTGCAGCTGACCCCTGATTGAACAGTTGAGAAAGAAATTCTAATATTGCCGAAACAGGCACTGTATAAGGATTAATATAGGTCTCTCATGGGCCCAAACAGAAAATCTCTTCCACTTACTGGAATAAATCTTCCTGTTAGAAGGCTTGTGGGAAGATGACAGAATATGGACCACTTCCGGGGAAAAGTCATGAAGCCTGACTAAGGATGGAACTACTGCAGCAGCAAAGCTGTCAATTTGAGGGTCTGGATGGAGGGATGGAACTGTCCTGACGTAAGAGTCAGCAGATCTGGAGCTGGATCCAGAATCCAGGGCTTGTCCATTAGATAGAGTTGAAGGAAGGGAAACCAAATCTGACAAGGCCAGTGTGTTGCAATGAGGATAATTTTGCTTCCCAAAGACTGTGCTTTCTGAATGACCTTTGATATCAGAGGTAATGGCGGGAAGGCGTAGAGCAGACCGGAGGGCCAATAGTGAACCAGAGCATCCCTGGGTGTCTCCCCCTTTGGGGGGATAAGGGTGAAGTAGCTGCTGCATTTGGCATTGAGACGGCTGGCAAATAAATCGCAGCAAGGCTGACCCCATCTGTGGAATATCTTCTCCACAACATAATTGTTCAGGGACCACTCGTGAGGCATTAGGATAGCTCTGCTCGGACCATCGGCAATCACGTTGGACTTCCCCGGTATGTGCTTTGCGACTAGAAAGCGTTGGGAAGACACCGCCCACTGCCAAACTCGAAGTGCCTCTCTGTAAAGGGGGTATGATTTGGTTCCTCCCTGTTTGTTCAGATACCATATCATTGACATGTTGTCTGAGTGGACTGCAATTGTCCCTACAGGGAGAAAAGTGCTTGCAACGCTAATAGCACTGCTCTCATCTCCAAGACACTGATATGCAAATGGGTCTCGTGATCCTTGCCAAGTGCCTTGGACTGTCCTGCTGAGATAATGCCCACCCCCCCCCCGATCTGAGAGGCATCCGTGGTCACCGTGGCAACTGAAGAAGATGGAACAAAAGGCTTGCCCACATGGAGATTGCTGGCCTGAAGCCACAGGCGTAGATCCTGCTTGCACGTGTCCGTAATCAGAATAGAATGGGAGAGTGGAAGTGTAGTGAAGTGTAGTGACCACTGGGCAAAAAGCAGCCACTGAAGAACCCTCATGTGTAGTCTGGCAAGGGGAACTAGCATGATCGTGGCAGCTATGGTCCCTAATAACTTGAGGACCACTTTTGCCTTCACCTTCCTCAATGGTAGTAAGGCATAGACCTGCTGTTGTATTGCCTGAATTCTCTCTTCTGGTAAGAAGGCCCTCATGAGCACCGTATCTAGTTTGGCGCCGATAAAGATGACACACTGCGAGAGCAACAAGGCAGATTTTTTCCAATTTAGAGTAATTCCTAACCTTTGGCATTGCGTAATGGTGGCGTCCCTGGTCTGTAACAGCAGATGCCTGGTAGTGGCAGAAAGGAGCCAGTCGTCCAGGTATGGAAACACTTGGAACCCCTGATGTCTCAAGTGAGCCCGTTACCACTGCCATGCATTTGGTAAACACCCTGGGGGCTGTGGTGAGACCAAAAGGCAGAGTGCGAAACCGAAAATGACTGGCTCCCAGCCGGAAGCGTAGATGACTTCTCGATGCCCTGTCCATCTTGATATGTTAGTAAGCATCTTTGAGGTCGATGGAGCACATTCATACATCTTTCCCTAACAGAGGGAGTACTGACTGTAAGGTGACTATGCGGAATTTGGACTTTTGTACATGAAGGTTCAGTCGGCTGAGATCCAAGATGGGTCTCAGTTCCCCTGTTCTTTTCAGCACCAAAAAGAATCTGGAGTAAGTCCCTAATCCTACTTGTTCTGCAGGGGACAGGCTGTATGGCTCTCTTTGATAGCAACTTTTTCATTTCTAAAGTTGCAGAATCCCTGTGACTGGGTGGAATGTCTGGGATTCTCTTGGTTGGCGGGGGCGGAGAAGAGAAGGGAATATAACAACCTCTGGAAATTATCTTTAATACCCACTCGTCTTGGGTGACATCTTGCCAGGCTTCTGGGAATAAAGAAATGCGACCCCCGACCAACGCCAGAAATGTACAGTCGGGTCTCCCTTCAGGAGCGCTGGTAGGGAGAACCATGAAAGGAATCACGGTCCCCCTGGTTATGCGGGCCTCCTCTGCCTCTAGGGTGGCATCTACCTGAATTTCCACCCTCTCCCCTGCCTCTGGAAGGGGAATCACTTTGTGCATCCTGAAAAAACCTCTGTGGCTTCCTGAACCACATTTTCCCACCCTTCTGGCCCTTGGGATAAGGTCTAGAAGGCATGGAAAAATGAACTCCCATGGCAGACAAGGTTTTTCCTTCCTGCTTGCACCTAGTGAGAGTGTCCTTCACCTTGGTTCCGAACAACGATGAACCGTCAAAGTTGGTGAACGTAGACTTGATTTGAAAGCCTCCGCAAAATTGCACAGGCGCATCCAGGACTGTCTCCTAAGAGAGACTCCGGAACCCACTGCCCTACTCGCTCCATTGGCTGCGTGTGAGGTCAGCCTCATGGAGGAGTTGGTAAGGGAATTTATGGTAGACATCTGTGCATTGACCTTCTGTGCAATGACATCAGAAATGTTACCCTGTAGGGAATCTCCGAGCTCTTTTAGGAGATCTCTCTGGAGCCTTGTAAAATGTGTCAAGTAGGTTCAGCGACCGCAGTGTAAAGACCGCTGAGGTAAACACATGCTTCCCATACCTGTCCATAGCCATCCTTGTTAGGCGGATGGACGGTAGTCAAAGTTTCGGCAAGTTCCTTCTTGGTGGCTGCTGCCACCACCATAGCATCTATGGAATGCCTTTTGTTAGATATTCCTGGTCAGTGGGGACGGACAAAAACTTATTGGGTCTCCTAGGGACCGGTTCCACAGTGTCAGGAATTTCCCACATCATTCAACAGTCAAGATCTAGTAACTCATCGAAAGGGGGAGAAACCCAAGAGGTGAAGGGTTGAGACCTGAAAGTCTTCAGGAACACCGGACTCCTCATCAGAAGGGGATTTGGAGGGCCAGCTGCCTCTCTGCTTCAAGATCTCAAGGATATCTGAAAAAGAGATATCTTCAGAAGCCGACTTGGGGGACCCCTCTGACTCCTCAAGGTCGGTGTCCAACGTGAGAGGCTCATCCAGGGAGTCGAGGTGCTTCCTCTTACACAACCTCTTTCTGGCGGGCTCCTCAGGCAAAAACTCTGGGGAGACGTCAGAAAGTTGGGGACCAATAATGGAGGTATCCTGAGACTTAGGGTCTCCGCTGCCCAGGGATAGAGGGTGATCCAAAACTGACACTGGTGCCAGATTGGGCAGGGTATCGGTGCTGTAGGATGCAGCTGACTAATTGGCCAGCACGCTCCTCATAACCTTGAAGGCTGACTCCCCCCCCCCCGGCTCTGTAGACCGACTAACTGTAGAGGATACAGTAGTAGCCCAAGGCGCCAAGAAAATGAGGTCCGAAGCAGATGTCGGGTCCAAGCTCACTCAAGCTGAAGCACCGACAGGAAGGCTCAGAACCGATGAAGATCGATCCAAGCCCTCGGGGTCGACGGGGTTGGAGCGGAAATCGGAACTGAGACACCAGGCGAGTCTACTGGAACCGACCTAGCAGCACCCGATGGAACCAACAACTCTGGCTCTGAAGACCAAGAAAGGCTCGGAGGAAGAACAACAAAGAATGAAGAGGACAAAGGCTCCGGAGCCGACTGGGTTGGAGCTGAAATCAATTTGGCCAACACCGATGATTGAAGCAGTTTCTTCACCACTCTATCAATGTCCTCATCAGAAAGGGTCCTGGAGGATATAGTTGGAGATCTGGATCTCCCTATGGAAGGGGACTTGCGTGAAGGAGAAACTGGTCAAATAACTGGAGACCGGCTCCGAATCAAAATATCCGTGACCGGCTCCGAAAGGCTGGGAGCAGATACAGTCTTAGTCAAGACACTACCTTCTGTCGGCACCAAGGGCAATAGACCCAAAGGAGGAGAAGCTGTTCTAGCAAATTTCTCTGGCGGCTCCGAAGAAACAGATGGAGCCGGGCAGCGCATCTTAGAAGCCTTTTTGTCCTTTTTAGCTGGAGAGGATAAGGCACTGGAAGACTTAGCCAAGTCTTCCTCGAAGGAGTGTTTAAGCAGTCCTTTCAAAATGAGCTTATTCTTCCTCTCCTGTAGTAAACGGGTACTGAAGGAATGACAACACAAGTAGGACTCTTGGAGGTGAATAGACCCAAGCAGTACATGCACACAGAGTGCCCATCAGTCAAAGACATTTTATGGCTGCATTCAACACACTTTT
Organism: Protopterus annectens; assembly: GCF_019279795.1. NCBI lineage: Eukaryota > Metazoa > Chordata > Ceratodontiformes > Protopteridae > Protopterus > Protopterus annectens. The sequence continues at coordinate 388,144,613 of NC_056729.1, forward strand.
TAAAGCCCAACGGCCTGTGTTCCTTAAAATCCTTGGACATGCTGAATAAAGGGGAACACACACACACACAGATACAAAGCAATACGTATACACACTGGACCCAACTAAACTCCGCACGGGAAACTAGAGCCTCTAACTAAAAATAGCCTAGTAATCGGTGGGAAAAAGACTTCAGGGAGGACTAGGTCCTCTAACTTAAATGGGCCTAGTCCAGGAAAACAAAGGCAGGATAGCACCACTAGCCAGACACAACACTAAAAGCAAACAGAATGGAGCAACCAACCAAAGACCACACGGAAACAATAGGGAGGATTAGGTCCTCTAACTGAAACGGGCCTAGCCCATGAGAAGAAAGGAAACAAACGGGATACCAAAAAGGCCAACAAAAGGGCCACAAAAACAGCAAGAGAAGCAAAACAAAGGCAGTATAACACCACTACCACACACAGAATTATGAAAATAACTTTTTTGAGCAACAAGTCAAAAGTTTATAAAAAGTTTATAAAATGTATACTTAGCCACGGCCAAAAGCGAGACCACATCTGAGCATAACGAGTGGCAAACAAGATCTAGGGAATAGACCTGTTGCATGATGGGATGCCTCTTAGCCATGAGCCAACTGAAGACTTCGAACTAGAGTATGGCCGAGTTGGAGCTGAGGTTTGGCTCCGAACCCACGGGTAAGAATGAAGGCGAGATTGGACTACATAACATTAAAGGTTTCACAAATGCAATTATACAATTGATGATGTAATTTTTTTTTATTTTTTTGCTTTTGCAAATTATATTATTCCGTACTTCAAAAATCCAGAAAATGATAGTTCATTGCTGTGGAACACTGAGACAATTTCAAGTCTTTTGGGGATATAAAATGAAAGCTATAACAGCAAATCATGCATCCAAGCACAAACTGGTTTCAGTGATACCCAAACATTGGGGGACATGCTATAATGAAATATTTAGGTTTATGCATTAAATGGGATTTTGTTATGGCAGCAAAGGATATGTGGGAATTGACTAAATGGAAAAGAATACAAAAAAAAATAATAAAGTGGAAATCTTTGATAATGGATATGGATAGCAAGATATGGTGAGTGAACAAGTTTTAGCCCCTTAATCTTATACATGGCCCAGGCATACTTTTATCACCCAGAGGAAAAGTTGTAGATAGCAGTTAACATAGACAAAGGAATTTATTAGGAAGGGAGAGCAGAAAAGATTTAAGCGAGATAAGTTGAATCTTCTATAGAACAAGGTAGTTTAGGGTTACCTGATTTGAAACAGTATGCTAAAGCTATGCAGTTAAGGCTCATATATAAATTATATCCACACACACACAGATATATATATATATATATATATATATATATATATATACACACAACACACACACACACACACGCCAGGTTTTTGTGATATAAAAAACGAGCCTACAATAAATCATTTCAAAACTTTTCCCACCTTTAATGTGACTATAACCTGTAGTAAACGGGTACTGAAGGAATGACAACACAAGTAGGACTCTTGGAGGTGAATAGACCCAAGCAGTACATGCACACAGAGTGCCCATCAGTCAAAGACATTTTATGGCTGCATTCAACACACTTTTTAAAGCCCAACGGCCTGTGTTCCTTAAAATCCTTGGACATGCTGAATAAAGGGGAACACACACACACACAGATACAAAGCAATACGTATACACACTGGACCCAACTAAACTCCGCACGGGAAACTAGAGCCTCTAACTAAAAATAGCCTAGTAATCGGCGGGAAAAAGACTTCAGGGAGGACTAGGTCCTCTAACTTAAATGGGCCTAGTCCAGGAAAACAAAGGCAGGATAGCACCACTAGCCAGACACGACAACACTAAAAGCTAACAGAATGGAGCAACCAACCAAAGACCACACGGAAACAATAGGGAGGATTAGGTCCTCTAACTGAAACGGGCCTAGCCCGTGAGAAGAAAGGAAACAAACGGGATACCAAAATGGCCAACAAAAGGGCCACAAAACAGCAAGAGAAGCAAAACAAAGGCAGTATAACACCACTACCACACACAGAATTATGAAAATAACTTTTTTGAGCAACAAGTCAAAAGTTTATAAAAAGTTTATAAAATGTATACTTAGCCACGGCCAAAAGCGAGACCACATCTGAGCATAACGAGCGGCAAACAAGATCTAGGGAATAGACCTGTTGAATGATGGGATACCTCTTAGCCATGAGCCAACTGAAGACTTCGAACTAGAGTATGGCCGAGTTGGAGCTGAGGTTTGGCTCCGAACCCACGGGTAAGAATGAAGGCGAGATTGGACTACATAACATTAAAGGTTTCACAAATGCAATTATACAATTGATGATGTAATTTTTTTTATTTTTTTGCTTTTGCAAATTATATTATTCCGTACTTCAAAAATCCAGAAAATGATAGTTCATTGCTGTGGAACACTGAGACAATTTCAAGTCTTTTGGGGATATAAAATGAAAGCTATAACAGCAAATCATGCATCCAAGCACAAACTGGTTTCAGTGATACCCAAACATTGGGGGACATGCTATAATGAAATATTTAGGTTTATGCATTAAATGGGATTTTGTTATGGCAGCAAAGGATATGTGGGAATTGACTAAATGGAAAAGAATACAAAAAAAAATAATAAAGTGGAAATCTTTGATAATGGATATGGATAGCAAGATATGGGGAGTGAACAAGTTTTAGCCCCTTAATCTTATACATGGCCCAGGCATACTTTTATCACCCAGAGGAAAAGTTGTAGATAGCAGTTAATATAGACAAAGGAATTTATTAGGAAGGGAGAGCAGAAAAGATTTAAGCGAGATAAGTTGAATCTTCTATAGAACAAGGTAGTTTAGGGTTACCTGATTTGAAACAGTATGCTAAAGCTATGCAGTTAAGGCTCATATATAAATTATATCCAAACACACACAGATATATATATATATATATATATATATATATACATACACACAACACACACACACACACACACACACACACACACACACACACACACACACACACACACACGCCAGGTTTTTGTGATATAAAAAACGAGCCTACAATAAATCATTTCAAAACTTTTCCCACCTTTAATGTGACTATAACCTGTACAATTCAATTCAATTGAAAAACAAACAAATCTGCTAGGGGAAAAAATATAAAAAATTAAAAATGTGCAATAAGCTGGTTGCATAAGTGTGCACACCCTTAAACTAATACTTTGCTGAAGCACCTTTTGATTTAACTACAGCATTCAGTCTTCTTGGGTACACACATGCCATCAATTAGAGAGACACTGATTAACCCCCAAAAAAGTTCAGCTGTCCTGGTAGGATTTTCCTCACATTTACTCAGTTGTCTGCTACAGCAAAACAAACACAGTTGGCCAGCAAATGTAACAGATGAAATCAGCCCAAAATATAAGTAGATAAAGCGATTTAATTGTATAAAATAACAGACTGGTTTCGGCAAAAATATGCCTTCTTCAGTGTTGGAAAAAACAGACTTAAATAATACAATTGAACATGCAAATAAATACTTCTGTAATTGGTCTGGCCGTGCATTACCTTTGGGCATAGCATTTGGTTTCTTCCCTGCTACAGCAAAAGCCATGGCTCAGAGAGAGCTTACAAAGCATCAACGAGAGCTCATTGTTGAAAGGTATCAGCCAGGAGAAGGGTACAAAAAAATTTCCACAGCACTGGATATACCATGGAACACAGTGACGACAATCAAAAAGTGGAGAAAATATGGGACAACAGTGACGTTGCAAAGAACTGGACGTCTCTCCAAAACTGATGAAAAGACAAAACGAAAACTGGTCAGGGAGGCTGCCAAAAGACCTACAGCAACACTGAAGGAGCTTCAAGAATGTCTGGCAAGTACTGGTTGTGTACTACATGTGACAACAATCTCTTGTATTCTCAATATGTCTGTACTGTGGGGTAGAGTTGCAAGATGGATGCCTTTTCTTACACGGAAAAACATCCAGGCCCGGCTAAAATTTGCAAAACACATCAAGTCTCCCAAAAGCATGTGGGAAAATGTGTTTTGGTCTGATGAGACCAAAGTTGAACTCTCTGGACACAATTCCAAAAGGTACATGTGGCACAAAAACTAACACTTTGCATCACCAAAAGAACACCATCCTCATGGTGAAGCATGGTGGTGACAGCATCATGCTTTGGGGTTGCTTTTCTTCAGCTGGAACTGGGGCTTTTGTCAAGGTGGAGGGAATTATGAACAGTTCCAAATACCAGTCAATTTTGGCCCAGGACCTTCAAGCATCTGCTAGAAAGCTGAAGATGAAGAGGAATTTCACCTTTCATAGGTTCATACTAGGCTATCTGCCCTAGGGCATTTATAAGCCTAGCCAGAGTTGTGTGGCTTTCACCACCCCTTAGGTTGAAGAATACTATACCCATTAGTTTGAAGTGCCTCTGTCCAGCAGTGATACAGAGATGATCCCCGGGGTAAACCTACGACCTCCCATCCAATGGTCAAGATTCCTCTTGAACAGAGCCAGCGAGGTGCTCTGTCTCACATGGACCGGGATTCTGTTCCACAGCATAGGGAGTCTCTGGGTGATGAATCTGTACCTCCAGCACGTCCTATTTATATCCGTGTTGAGGTTTAAGTCTCTTGCTCTTGTGGCTCTGGTGGATTTGGATTTTTTGAGGTGGAGCATGTCCATTAATTCCGGGTTGGACATGGCCTTGTATGTCAGGCACAGGTCACCTCTGAGCAGACGGTATGCGACTGAATAGAGCTGGAGTTTCTTCAGTCGGGCAGCATATGGCATATTTTTGAGCCCCTTTATCCTTTTGGTGAGGAACTTTTGGGGTCTTTCCAATTGCTGCAGGTGTCGGGTAAGATGCATTCTGAATGGGGCATTGTACTCAATCATTGGTCTGATAAGTGAAGAGTACAGGGGAACAATGACCTCCCTTGATCTGGATGTGAATCCCTTCATAATCAGGTGGGCAATGTAGAAGGTCCTCCTAACCACTTTGGCAATGTGAGTGTCAAAAGAAAGGTTACTGTCAACTTGGGTCCCCAGGTCCCTGATAACCTCTTCTGTGCTTAATGGATTGCCACCTATGTGGTAACTTGGGGTTACCTTGTTTTTACCAAAGGGTATGACTACACATTTTTTGGCATTTAGCTTAAGGCCATGGCTCTGGCACCAGTTATCCATTTCTATGAGACCTCTCTGAAGGATATCTGTGTCTGATGGATTTTCAACTATGGCGCCCAGTTTGCAGTCATCTGCAAACTTTGTCAGCCACAATCCTCCTATGTTTGCCTGCACTTCTGAAAAGTAGATGCCGAACAAGAGGGGGCCCAGGACTGAGCCCTGTGGGACACCGCTTGTGACCGGCTTGGAGTCTGACATGGCACCAGCAACTCTAACCCTGTGGGTTCTGTACTTGAGCCAGTTGCAACCCATCTTGTGACATATGGGTTTACATTTAAGCTGGTGAGCTTTTCTATGATACCCAAGTGGGGTATTGTGTCGAAAGCTTTTGCAAGGTCAAGGTAGGCTGTGTGAACTGCCTTACCCTCATCAATAGCCTTGGTGACTGTTTCAAAAAAGTCGACCAAGTTCAAGAGGCATGATCTGCCCTTGACAAAGCCGAATTGGGTAGGATCCAATGTCTGTAGGTCCCCTATGTCTTTATTTATGAGTTCCATTATGATCCTCTCCATAGCTTTGCAGACCAGGCTTGTTAAGCTTATGGGGCGGTAATTACCAGGGTCCATAGAAGCACCGCCTTTGTGGAGTGGGACCACAGTTGCTGTACGCCACTCTTTGGGTACGTATCTTGTGGTAAGGCTAAGATTAAATAGCAGCCTTATGTGTGGGTTTAGTTCCTCATTGAGTTCGTGTAGCACACAGCCAGGACACCATCCGGTCCCATTGATGCTGTGTTTTTAGCTTTAGAGAGAGCAGCTCTCACCTGGGCATTTGAGATGATTGGGAGGCTACACTCTGCTGGGATAGATATTTCTCCTTTTGGGGGGAGAGGGGGGGGAGGGGAGAAATTTTCACTGAACCTGTCTACCAGTATGTTTGCAATGTCTGTGGGTTCAGTGATTTTTGTATCATTTTGGACTAATTCTGAGCATATCTGGGAGTTTCCACCCAGATTTCTAACATAGCTAAAGAAGGCCTCATGATTGTCTTTTGAGTCCTTGGCGATTTTTCTCTCAAAGTTGGCCTTGGATGATTTTATGAGTGATCGTAGTTTTTTACTAGTATTGATCAGAGATGTCTTCCCTTTTAGGGATTTTGCTCTATCTTGTAGTAGCTTTCTCCTCTTGTTGTAAAGTTTGTTTATGGCTGGGGTCCACCAGATCGGGCGCATGCCTTTGGTGGAAAGGGTCTTGATTATATTTGGGATTGCTTGATCCATGCAATCCTGGAGGTGCTAGTAGAAAGCATTTGTAAGGGATTCAGCAGCGTGGGTTGTGGTTTCCAATGGCTCAGGGGCCTTGAAGGATACCACACCAGTCTTAAGTGTGAAGTTGGCTTTTGAGAAGTTCTTCACTGTGGTCTTTTTTGTTTGGGGTGGGGGCGGGATGTGGATCTCCGGTGAGATTAGTTTATGGTCTGATCTCACCAATGAGGGATATACTTCTGGTGTGGAGCATTTTGTCCCCATGTTTGTGATGATCAGGTCTAGTATATTTTCACCTCTTGTGGGAATGGTGACAAGTTGTTCCATAGCATTTGAGTTTATGAACTCCAGGAACCTTTGGGCTAGGGTATTGGGGCTTGAGTAATGTTCCCAGTCTATGTTTGGGTAGTTGAAGTCACCCAATATGATGGTGTTTGGAGACATTTATACTCTCCAGTGTCTTCAGGAAGGCTGTGTGGGGTTCCTGAGTTTGAGAGGGTGGCCTGTAACATGCATCTAGACCAACAAAAGAATGGCTTCACCAGAAGAAAATTAAAGTTTTGGAATGGCCCTGCCAGAAGCCCAGACCTAAATCCAATAGAAACTCTGCGGAGTGACCTGTGGAGGGCTGTGCACAAGAGATGCCCTTGCCATCTGACAGATTTGGATCGCTTTTGCAAGGAAGAGTGAGCAAATATTGCCAACTCAAGATGTGCCATGCAGATAGACTTCTACCCAAGAAGAATGAATGTTGTAATTAAATCAAAAGGTGCTTCAACAAAGCATTTGTTTAAGGGTGTGCACACTTATGCAACCAGCTTATTGCATGTTTTTTATTTTGTATATTTTTTCCCTAACAGAATTGTTTTATTTTTCAGTTGATTTGTACAGGTTATAAGTCACGTCACATTAAAGGTGGGAAAAGTTTTGAAATGATTTATTGTGGTCTCAGATTTTATATCATAAAAACCTGGCATTTTAACAGGGGTGTGTACACTTTTTGTAGCGCATCTATATATATATATATATATATCTATCTATATATATATATATATCTATATATATATATATATATATATATATATATATATATATATATATATATATATATATATATCTATATCTATCTATATCTATCTATATCTATCTATATCTATATATATATCTATATATATCTATATATATATATCTATATATATATATATATCTATATATATCTATATATATATATCTATATATATATATATCTATATATATATCTATATATATATATCTATATCTATATATATATCTATATATATATATATATATATATATATATATATATATATATATATATATATATATATATATATGTATAGGCACACACACGCGCGCGCGCACACACACACACACACACACACACACACACACACACACACACACACACACACACACAAAACTCAAGCAGAAAGTGAAAAAGAATGATGATGCAATGGGTGGAGGTTCAACAGCTAAATGGAGACTATGACTTGGACACAAGTCCTTATGTACAACAGTAATAACTATGCAGAATATTACATTTATCAAGTAGCAGAAAGTCATCTATTTATTTTTTTTATTATTTTACATTTTTTTACTGGGAGAGTCCGACTGGGCATAAAACCCTTTTCAGCGGAGGCCTGGGGAGAAAAGCTCCATTGTTAGCAAACTATTTTGTTAGTAGAAAGAAAACTGTATAATACAATAAAGAAAAAAATATTAACAGACATTCATAACGGTAAAAAGACTAGAACAGAATAAATTGATCAAGTGGGAGACAAGACCAATAATTGTGTATAACAATGCTTCTAGAAGACAGTTCTTACAGTAGTAGCAGGTAGTGACACTGTATACAATAAGATACGATACTTAGTCTTATATACAGGTTGCATGGTAGATATTAACAGTGAGAAAGAAAACAAAACAACATAAGGTAGTCATATGGCTTAAATTCAATGCTCATTACATATGCAATTAAGATAGCATGAAAATGGAGAAAGAAGACTATCATTTGGGATGTTTGTAAATAAGGGCACAGAAAATAAGCAATGAGGGATTACAATTTACTGGAGGTAATTAGAAAAGGAACCATGGCACTAAATTACTTGTCAGAAGAAGGTAAACAGAGTGGGGATGAGGCAAAAAAGGAGGAAGTGTGTGACCTGCAAATTAGAGAATGCCTTCTTTATCAAGGAATGTTAACTGGAATTAACACAAGATGTTAACAGTGGTCACACTATATACACACCCTACCTTGATTTGGCAAAGATATTTGACACAATCCCCCCAAGCTAGCATAATTAGTAAATTCAACGTGTTACAAATAGATTCCCATGTGGTAAGATGGACAGCAAATTGGCCAGAAGACAGAGCCCACATGATGTGCATGTGGCGGGGGCAACATTGCAGAATAGAAAGGTGAACAGTGCTGTCTTGCAGGAATCAGTGATTGGACTGTTTTTGTTTGGTATTTAGTCTGTAGCTCAGAGAAGTAAAAACCAAAAACTACAGCCTTCCATGCTGGCTGATGACTGCAAACTAGAAGTCATTGTCAAATCCCTCTCTCACACCGAAGCCCACCAGCAGGGACTAACACTTACAAGTGCCTGGTGTTTTGAAAATGGACTTAAATTAAATGCTAAAAAATGCAACATTGTATTTAATAGATAAACCACTCCCCCAAGTGCTTCTATAATCCCATGCTATATTTACAGTGTAAATCATTATACACTATGCTTTTCCTCATCTTTGTAAAGCCGCAAATTTCAAACACATTCTAAATTTTACAGTATTGTTCTTATTTGTTGTTGTTGCTGTTGTGTCTTTCAGCTTTTCCCGGTTAGGGGTCGCCACAGTTGAACTCCGATCCGCTAATGATTGGAAGTAGATTTTTACGTGCAGAGTTGCCAGCCCTGACACACAGCCTTCAACGAAGGTACGCCCATTCACGCATGTCTCCAGACAGAAGACGCTCTAGCTGAGAATCGAACGGGGCAACGTCTTACTGTGAGACGACAGCGCTATTGCAGCACCACCACCGCAGTATTGTTCTTATTTGTCCAAAGACATATTTAAAAGTATTTACCACACTGTTTAATATATGTAAATGTATACAATTGCATCTGTGCTCTTTGTTCCCTTCGGCCTGGGTCATGGCTGAAAAGGATCCTTGGACTCATGGGCACTGGAACTATAGAGCCAGGGGGAGGGGGAGCCCGCCCCCACACTTTTACAGCTGCAAGACCTGTCGGGAAAAATTAATGAAGTGGAGTTTTCATGCTAATGTGGATTCACACGTGGAAGTTAAACTAACTAAACTAGCTGTTCTTGTTCGCTTATTGCTCTGTATTATATGAGTTATGCTGCTGCTATTCTGTTGGTGCTACCAGAGCCAGAGTCATGCCAGTAAAGAGAGTTTTGTTATTTTATTTGCAGGAGTTATGCTGCTTCTGTGTTCGTGTGTGTGTGTGTGTGTGTGTGTGTGTGTGTGTGTGTGTATGTGCGCACACGCAAAATGCCCCAGTTAGGTATACCTGGTGGTTAGTGTTACTCAGGCTCAAACAAGAGCCAGAATTCTCTATCCATACCACCACTTGTGATTCAGGGAGTTGAGTCCACAGCTCTCAACTGTCTAGCTTTTCACAGAATATTTGGCTCATACTTTTTATCTGTCCCTCTTAAAATTTGTGGTTTTCTGGTAAATCAGTGAGAACTGAATTCACTAAATAATGATAGCCCTTTAAGTTTCAGTCTTCCTATCTTTCAAGGAAATGCATGGTAACACAAAACACCATTTTTAGCAACTTTCTAGGAGTATACAAGCAATATTTAAAATGTGTTCCTTGTTTTGGGCCTTTGTCCCTCCAAAAATAAATTTTGGCTTTTTCCAGATTTCTTGTGCTGCGAAGTTGAGAGATTTAGATGAGTGTCAAGTGGATTTTACAAGGAGCTGACAAGCTTCAGGGGAAGAGAAGTTTAGTGCTACTTATGCCAAGTTGTTTGCATTGTTAGTAGCACAAGTAGCATACTTGCTTTTGATGCAGAAGGCTGTGCATTCCACTCCCACAGTATGCAGATGGATTGCTGATACTGTACTGTGTTGTACTTTAAAGGGAGTGAATGCTGCAGTCCTATGAATGTTCTCCTTTGGAGGAGTTACCTGGTAACTATGAACCTGTCATAAGTTTACCATCCATTCCCCACTGCAAAATTAGTAGCTTATCATTTTTTTAATGTAGCATAGGCAATTTATTCTTCAAGGGCAACAGACATTTTATTTGTAGATGAAACAATTAAATATAAAGTTGTTTGCTAGCAACGTCTTCATTAGTTACAGATCCCTTCAATGTGGAATTATTTAGATGACTTACTTCTGCAGAGATTTTGCATATTTATTGATACTGGAAGATTGTAATGACAGAAGTTTGAGTGGCCTTTTATGGTTGAAATTTTCTGAAATGGGTAGTTTTTCATTACTGGTTCATACATTTGGTTTCACTGCTTACTAGAAGACTGTTCCAAACTACATATTTAAAACACAGTCTAACAAGTGGTGCTGTATAATACAAGGAATATAATTTAATACAATCACGTTAATACTATCAGGAAGGTGAATCAAAGAACAAAACATATATGCTTGCTCACAGGATGCAGGAAATCAAAATAGGGGAAGAGACCAGTCACCAATGGAGTCCCCTAGGGTTCGGTGCTGAGACTTTTTCTGTTTGACATATACATCTCAAAAGTAAAAGGAAATACCAAAAGGCTTTGGCCGACTAAGTTTGAGATGACTGCAAACTAGGAGCAGTTACTGAATCCCCAAATGACTTAACCATCATACATGAAGGTTTGTCCCAAGCAATAACTGGTGCCAGAATCATGAACTGAAACTAAACTCCAAGAAATACATTATGATATCCTTTGGGAAGTCATCTAATCCAGGGAGCTGCCAAATTGAAAATGCCCCCTGAGAAATGACCCAGTTGTTTGGCATTTGGGAACGTGTGTGTACAGTGACCTAACCTTTGACCAACACATGCCCAGAGTCATAAGAAAGTCTTTCTATACTGCACAGCTTATAAATAAATTGATTGTGACTAGATCTAGAGATGTTATTGTTCACTTTTACAAAGCCCTCATTAGGTCAATCATTTTGTATAATGCCCACTTTGGCATGCATCTGTCTAGACCCAAGCAACAATTGAAATACCCACAGAGATACTTTGGCTAAAGTGATACGAGTCCTAAACAATAGGTCTTGCATGGACCACCTCAAAGATTTATCACTATACTCAGTATCCTACAGAGTGCTTAGAAGTGACGTGTCTGGCATACAAGGCATCCTCCAACCTAAAACAGATGGACCTACTGAGCATCGGCAAGTCAAATGGCATCAGAAATACTCAGTCCAGGTATCTAAACTGAATGTTGTGGAGAGATGGATATATATCACAGAGGCTACCACTGTTCCAAAACAGACTACCCATTCAAGTAAAACAAAGCTCATCCCTGTCCATATTCAAATGCAACTTGGATCTAAGGATAGGTAATAGAAAATGTACTCCAGGATTGCCCCTCGTGCCACTAATGGATGGAGGCAGTTCCTAAATGCTGCATCCCTTACATGGGTCCCCTCAAATTATCTATAGTATGATCACATTTATTCACACTAGGACTAATATACAATTATCAGCCATGGGATAGGTAAAACTAATCAAGAAATGTTAATTCAAGTACCAAAAGGGAAATTGGCTAAGCTTAAAATGTCCACCAAGTGAACCTATATTGTGGTAGTAAATAGTTTTAAAGAAACCCTTTTTAGATCACTAAGTGTCCCTCTCACACTCCACCCCCCCCCCCCCAAGTCTTCCAACAGCTTGCGGCACCTCTGCTTGGACCAATCCATCTGCCCAGTTAAATTGAAAGAAAGAAAGTTAATTAATGTCACTGGAAAACCAAATTATCAAAACCTACACAATTAAAAAAAAAAAAAAAAAAAAAAGAAAATCTGTTACTAAGGGGTATACACAGTGTGGGAGGCTGTGCTTCCTATACCCACTGAAACTTATATATACCACCTCTGCGATTGTAGAACAGTGAGGAGAGGTCAAATTCCCACACCCTGCTGTACTGTGACCTCCCATATACAGATGCAGATAATACTTATTATTACGAAACTTTGATAATTTAAGTCTACCAAAAACAGTCATTCAATATTCTGAGCTTTCAACAAAATAAATGACATCCTCGGTATACAGCATTGACAATGCTCCACTTCAAAAGGAAAATATAGCTAGAGACCTGGGAAACTGTGTGGATAACTTTCTCTCCCATGATTACCATGTAGCAATGGTTGTCAGGAAATCCTTTTACTTGATGTAGTTGATTGCCAAGGGAATCCCATCCAAATGTAAAGAAGATATCGACCTTTTGTATTCAGCACCGATCAGACCAATTATAGAATACAATACCCCATTTGGAATGTAGTTCACCAGACATATCAAACAGTTGGAAAGACCTCAGAGGTTCCTAACAAAAAGAATCAGTTACACTCTCTTAAGCTATCAGAAAAGGCTAGAAACACTGCCCCTCTTTTTGTGTCTTACAGGCTCCCCATAGGAGATGTATGCAATTACATTCTGACCAGTCAGGGACCCACTAGTCCAGGATGTCTTGTACTGTCACAAATCAAACAGTCTCATAAATACTAGGAAAAAGGATCTAAAGCTGCTTCAGCAGATCAATAAACCATGGTGAACAGACAGATTTATCACTTAGCTTCTCCCTCACCTCTGGATTGACTTCCCCTGCAGATAAAGCAGTGTGATGCACTATTGTTTTTCATTGGCGAGTACTAGCCTAGCTGCCCTTGTTGGCCATTTTAAGCCTAGCCAATTTCCCTTTCAAAGGTGAGAATCAAATTTTGTATCTTAAATATTACTTCTTGTGATGATGCTTCGAATACAGCCTAGGGCTGCATGTGGCATTCCCATATGATCCCTCTTGGGAGGAGCTCTGAACCACCACCACCATCCTCTTAGTAAGCGAGGAAGAGAAGAAACATTTTCAGGTGTCAGAGCAAAACCACTAACACTTATTTACAAAGCTTTCTTAAGGCAATAAGTACAATGCCAAAGCAGGTCCTGACTAGTAATTTGACATATAGAGGGACAGTGTGGATTTGCTCCTAGGCATCATTCTTATGAACTTTGCACTAACAGGTTTCAGGCTCAAAGGTTAATTTGTTTCACTTGCAGAAATGAACGGACAGTCTTCTAGGGCCAGGTGCACTCATTTGTTTGGCTTATGATATTATGGTGTGTGGACACATATGCCTGTAAATGTGGGAGATTCTGAGAAATAAATGCAAAAATCTGATTGTTGGAAAGGAAAATTAAGGAAGGTCCAACGAAGTAAGGCTTTGGAAGAATTGAACTAAAAGCTAATAGATGGAAGCAGGTAAGCGAGGAATCCTCTGTAGGTGGAAAGGAGATGAGTGGTTGGTCAAGGCAGTGCTAGTTAAGAATGACTACTCAAAACTACAGCTAGCAATGGCCGTGGAAAAAAGGCATGAGAAGGGACAGAAATACCAGGGTCCAAAATTAAGGGAATTTGACTATGACATAGTGACTGGTTCATATACAAGAATTTGGGAAGGCGTCAGAAAAAAGGAGTAGAAGACCTACAAAAAAAAAAAAAAAAAAAAAGGTGATACAGTAAAGTAAGCATAAGGCTGAGTATGGTTGCTAAGAGAAACAGAATGCCACATTGTTTACTATAAAACCTATGGCAGCTCTAAGGCACAAGGGGAAGATATGCAGGGACCAAAGACAGAAATGGAAGGATCAGGGGAAGAGTTGGCTGACTAAAAATAGAGCAGCACATTAAAAAACAAGGGGGAGTATGTCAACAGCAGGCTTAAAGTGAGGAAAGGAAACATTTATCTTCCCTTTCACCTATACATACCTGAAAATGACGGAAACTGAAGAAAATTGAAATGGAAAAGACAATAAAAGGCAAGACTTCAAGTGAATATTCTATATCAGTGCATATGAAAAGAAAAGAAAATGTATTATATTGGAATCCAGAAAAAGGACATGATGGACAGAACAGAAGATAATGGCTGAAGACTAAAAAGGCAGTAAGGATACTGAAGAAGGGATCCTACCTAGACTATGAAAAAGAGCTGCTAGGGTTTTTTTTTTTTTTTTTTAACACTCTGGGAGAACTACTCAAAAGTTCCCATTGGAAGGGGCAGTCCAAAGGCATTGGGTACTCATCAAACAGAGAGAAGGCCACAGCCCAGGGAACTATAGACCGCTGAGGCTGACTTCAGTGATCTGCAAAATGATGGAGAAAATCCTGATGTTAAGACTTAGAAGACAACTCAAAGAGGAATGGCTACGCAATGTATTCCAGTATAGCTTCACGGCACGTAAATATCTCGCTAATCATATCTAGTTCTACTGCTGGAATAAGTGGCACAGGCTAAAATAGCCAATGTTTTTTAAAAAAAAGCCTGGCTTTCTAAGACAGGCTGGAAGAGGGATAGTCAGCTGTCTCAAGCTAGCTGCAGCACACCTGGACAGAGTTGCAGTCTCCTTCTGGAGGTATAATTGTATAATGCAACCAGCAGATAAGGGATTGAAGAGCCAAGGTAGCAGCTGATCAGTGGATCTTTCAAAACCTGTCTAATCTACAGAATTCCTCACGGAAGAAAATAGAAAGCAGAAGCAGAGCCTTTTTTCAAACGAATACACACCCAGGATTTCCTTCCTCTGTGTACATACATGCATTAAGTTCAGAGCACGGATAAAAAGCTTCAACCCGCCAACAACCACTGCCATGCATTCTATCACCAAAACAGATATTCAAATGCCTCTTAAAGGTATGTAAAATTTCCCATAAAAGTACACACCCAGCTGCTCATTTGTGGAGCACGAAGAAAATCTGAGCTTACTTGCAAATCTGGGCAAACCCTCTGAACTTTCAATGGAAGGTTAGATGAGGGGTGCAGCCTACCAGCTTGAGTACCTAAATGTCATGATGTGTGATGCACACTGACCTTTGGATGTTTTCTTAAGTTCACCCAGATCTAGAAATCCTGCTCCCCACTTAGGCACCTCAAACTACTCATTAGACTCCTGCACAGTATGGACTACTATTACCTTGAATGACTTGACTGAGGGTGAAGGGGAAGCATGACATCTGACTGCTTTGTACTTGTGATACTATGATTACAGTTGCAAGTTCATCCATGACATAGAGAAATAGAACTCTACTTAAAGGCCCGATTCAGGTCTTTGTTTCATGACCAAAGGCAAGCTTCCTCACCTGAAGAGATGACAAGGAATCAATCATTACAGAAGCACTAGTAAATAATCACAACAGCCAGTAGGGCAGCTGCACAGTTTCTTTTTCCAAAACTGTCCGGAGATATGGGATTTCTTGCTGGAAGAATACAAGTCTGATGCCAGGGCCTCATATAATTGAAACAGTTTCTTCATAGGTAGTGGAAAAGTCATTGTCTACTTCATACAAGTTATCTGCCTTTAGGTATTACTGAGAACTGGTTCAAAATGTAAATGGCACAAGGTTCAGTATTTTCCTTTTTTCTTCGCCTCCAATGGACCTACAACAGGGCTCCACTATCTTTACCCATTTGGGCTATTTGGACTGGTAAGAGTCGGGCATCTTTATGCAAGGAGAGAGTTCTACAACCCATTCATTCCTGCTTAGGCTGCCTAGACAGCTCACTTGCTCACCCCAAGGTGAGAGTTAGGTGATAAGGAGTAGGCCAGCTTTCTGATTTGCTGGAGTGCCCCCCCCCCCCGACTCAGCCCCTCCATTCAGTCCCTCCTACATAAAGACTTCCCAAGCCAGTGTGCTTGCACAGGAAAGGTATGAGATCAGTAGACCCAAGCTTTGTGGTGTAAAACCCAGTGTTCCCTTTAGATGTTACCCAAGTGGTGAGCCAGAGCCAACTCCCTTATCCCAGGAGGATGAACGAGCTATCAGAAGCCACTCATTTCCATCCTCTCCTACTCAAACTCAGGTTGTTTAGGTCCTAGTCAGAGCTTCATCCCTGTACAGTACAGAGCCAGTAAGATTCAGTATTTTCTTGAATCAGATATGTACTTAAGTAATGGAAGGGAGGGATGCTTTAGTTGGTATGAGATTTACGTCACGCTAAGAATAATTCAAAAAGTTATGGTCATCAGAACGGAAATATATCAGAAAAGAAACACTTATTACCCCATCAGTTCCTTACAAAGGAACTTCAGGTTATTTTGTACCAGTAAGATTGTAGACCAGTGCAACAGATGTCACATATGTTACAGTTAAAATATATTCAAGGGCAGTAGCAGACTAACAAGCACACTGGAAGTGCTCTAAAATGCAAAGTCCTTTTTGAGACTACAGATGGACCCTTTTCCTACAGAGGAGGAATAGGATCCTGTATTCACCTTCAACAAAACCAATATTCACTCAGTTAAAAGACAGAGAAATGTTAGCTGTCATGGCGGTCTGGGATTCACTTTCAAGAGTGTAAATTAAGGGTGCAGAAGGCAGCCTCTTTCTGTATTTCTCCAACTAAGTGGAACAATGTATTCAGACTTCTAACTGAATATGCCGCAGTCAAAT